>NC_082645.1:46259269-46560936 GCF_028023285.1 Balaenoptera ricei | reverse complement strand
TTAAAGGAGTTTACACAAGGTGACTACTATGTCCATGGATAGATTTCTCTTCTTAATTTAAAAATTAAAGACACTATATAAAATATAAAACACTTAATTTATGTAAAGATATGTATGGTTACATCTTTCATTGACATATATGAAAGAAAAATAAGTCCATTTCTGCAAATTAATATTTGCCCATCTTTCAAATGATGAAAGAGTAATTTCTCTAGCTATTAGAGCACAAACAGTTTTATCTTTAGACCTAATTTTTCATACAGCCTGGCACCTTTTTTTTCAACCAGTAGGATCTCCTGATTGAAATAAGCTGAGGGATGATGTGACTAGTTGACCAAGGTTTGATATCAGATGGTTATCAGATCAAGAAAAAGTTAGGCTCTGTTTGAAGCAAATGAAAGACAAGCACTAGATGAAAAAGGAAGCAATAATAATGCAAAGGACAACTGAAGAGATGCTCTGCATTTCCAGCAACCTCAAGCAGCAATGGCAGAACCTGACTGCTGAGAGAAGTCTGAAACAGTGACCCCAGATATATCACATAAAAATAATATTGCAACCTTGACACCTGCTACTAATAATCAAAACCATATGACCTGGTCAGTCATAACACCTCACTGAACCTCACTTCATTCATATAAGTAAGAGAGTTAGAATAAATAATTTATTTCCTAAATTTGATATTAAAAGTTATAAAATGCAGAGGAAAAAAAAACAAGTGTAAAGAAAGCTTATCCAGAAGCACAAAAATCTGTATACCAAAGACAGAAAAAATTTTGACAAGTTGCATCGGTCTCTTTTCACATCATCCATGAGAATTTGGTTGAGGTGAAATGAAAATAATAACGAAATCAGAAGGTCTTTTCTAAAACATCACTGTTTTCTCTCTATATGGGTAGTCCAAACTAGGCTATAGCCATTTAAAGTTTTTTGTTGTTTTGTTTGTTTGATTTTTTTCCTCCTGGTAGTGGTACAAGCAACATCTATCTCTCTCTTTTAAGTTTTGTGATAAGAAGAACTATATATGTCTGATTCTTAGTTATATATTTCCAGAAATTAGTGTAGTATCTAGTGCTTAATGGATACATAATAAATACTTGTTGAATGAGTAGAATAAATGAATCACAGTGACAAACTTAAATATATCTTTTTTTCCTAATCTGGTAAAAAACGGTGTCAAGTGGAGGTCCTGGGAAATTATAATGTCCAGTAACTTATTAGAGTAGTTTGAAATATAGTTATCTTGATTTCCATTGAGTTTTCGTCATCCTATTTTACTTCTGTTTTTCTTACATGTACCGAGTTTGAAGATAATTTGGGGAATTGAAAAATTCCATTCAGCCAGGGCTGAGTTCCTCAAAAATTTACCAATTACATTTTTGCTAACTAAAAATAAAGATGTTCTAATATTTGAATAGTTGTATGACCTCAAATACATAATATCATATACATAACACATAATATGTAATATGTATCAAATATGGCAGAATTTGTAACTGCTAAAAAAAAAGTCACCTGCTTAGGTAGGTTTTAATGTTTCAAATATATAGAAATGTTTGGCTTTATTCTTCATTAAATTTTATAAGACACTAATTTAAACTTCCCATAATCAAAGTTCATCTCATTTAAAGTCACTTCAGTTGAAAACTATGTCCCAGTTAAAGTAGATAAGTAACCTGTCACAATGAAAAGCACAAATCCAAAATGCAAAATCTTAGCTGATGAAACACTAAATAGCCCCCAGCAGCAGTAGAAATCAGCAATATTAAGGTCCACATTACAATATTCAACTTAGCCTTGCCATATGAAGGTAACCATTTTCCTCTAATGCATTGGTTGTTAAAAGCAGGAATTAAGCAATCTAGTTTTAAACTGGCTTAAACCAAAACTTAAAGTGAATGAGGTCTCAGTTCTTGTCCCAGTTATTACATAACCATTATGCATTTCTACTTAGAAAAATAGGCCAAATATGTATAAATATGAAAGAAAATCCTTATTCAAATAAATATGAAAATTTTCCATTCTTTGTCGGGAGACTTTGTTTATATTTTGGCTTTCCTCTGTGCCATTTTGACTCTATAAAAAATTTAAACTGGGAAAGTTACGGAAAAAAGCCTTAGCATAATGTTGTAACCAAAACATTTCTGCCAGAGAGAAAAGAAAGGAACATGGCAGGGCAGATCTCTGTAGGCAACTTTTCTAAGAACGTAGATTTGTAAAAGAGTGGTTATTCTCACTTACTGATCACAAGGGTGAACACTTCATATTCTCTTTCTGGGATTAAGCCAGTCCATTTAATCAACATCCAATGCACAAACAATTGTATAGTTTTTTTTTTTAGATTAAGCTATATACTAAGTAGTATTTGGGATAACCTGATGTATAATTTCTAGCATCAAAAAACTAAAATATTAGTACAGAAAATAGACCTAGAACCAAGTAAGAGTTCAAAGCAGAAAGCTGTAAATGTTGACTTTAGGAGGATTTTTAAATACCAAAGGGTTATTAAATATTATATTATTAAAGAAATTCTTTTTGTTAAGAAAAATGTTCCAGATATAAACAAAGCAGACTAAAAATTAGAATTCTATTATGTTACTTTTGCATACAAATATGCATGGGAAAGTACTGCAAATACGTATCTCTCAAATGTTAAACAGTATTTTCTTTGAAAAGTTTTTGGTCTTACCCATTGTTTTTCTGTATTTTCTAGAAATACTGTGTTGGACATAAATTACTCTTTTAATTGGGGGGAGATGTTAAGAGCTACAGAAAATTCAACAGATGACAGAATATTTAGAAAATTTGATAGTTGGAGAAGAAAAAAGAAGAAATATGATTTGATCTGAACTTTGATAACTAGTGAAAGTTTTCTGGGCGCAGGGAAGAGCATAAATGGCACACAGGCGGAAAGTAGCAGCACAGAGTTCAGGGTGCTAGCACATGGGCTGCTTAAGGGAGAAGTGTGAGATGGCACTGTGGAAAGTTGGTTTGGAGTCAGGTTATGGGTAGTCTTCAAAGCCATGCGAAGGGCTCTACTTGACTAGGGTGACAGAGGGGCAAGGGCAGAGAATACTGACAGCCCATGAGCAACGGACTCTCATAAGCATAGCAATTTGGACAAGGGTCTCCTTATGGTAGCTTATGATGCTAATTGGAAGCAGGGAAATTTCTCAGAAAGTTTTTGCAAAGTTCCCTTGAGAGGTTTTTTTGGTTCTAAGAAGGGTTAGGCTAGGGAGCAAGAGATCTGAAGCCTTTTCAGAGTCAAAGTTACAAGGATTTGCTACCTGACTGGCTCTAAAGACATCTCGTGAGGGTGGGCTCTAGGAAGACTACTAGGGTTTAACAGCTCATTGATCAGAAGAGGAGTCAATGGCAGAGCCTGACCTCAGCCCACTAGTTAAAACATATTAGGGGGCTTCCCTGGTGGCGCAGTGGTTGAGAATTTGCCTGCTAATGCAGGGGACACGGGTTCGAGCCCTGGTCTGGGAAGATCCCACATGCCGCGGAGCAACTGGGCCCGTGAGCCACAACTACTGAGCCTGCGCGTCTGGAGCCTGTGCTCCGCAACAAGAGAGGCCGCAATAGTGAGAGGCCCGCGCACCGCGATGAAGAGTGGCCCCCGCTCGCCGCAACTAGAGAAAGCCCTCGCACAGAAACGAAGACCCAACCCAGCCAAAAATAAATAAATTTAAAAAAAAAAAGTAACAAATGTTCAAGTACAATTGGTGTCTTTAAAAAAAAAACAAAGAGTATCTTGGAATTCTTTAAAAACAAACAAAAAAAACATCATATTAATGCTCTGACTTGAGAATGTGAAAGAACTGAGTTTGCTCAAGTATGCAGGGCAGAAATATAAATCTAAGGACAAAATTCTGGAGAATTTCTTATTTCAGGGGCAAGAGGAGAAAGACAAGCCCTTGAGGAAGCAGAAGGAAGTTCAAATACAACCAAGAAGTTTCATCTCACAGGAGACAAGAGGGGAGAATATTTCAAAAGGGAAATAAACAGCAGCACAGTCAAGATGTTCCGAAGGGGTTGGGAAAGAATGTTGAGGGTTTCAGCTTCACTCCTGACTCCCTGTTTGTGCCCCTCCCAGCCTTTGAAGCTGTAACACTGTCCCCAAAACACCCCCTATACAGATGAATGTGTTAGAGGAGAGAAAGAATAAAGCAACAAAAACCTGACCTGAGATCTGTTTAGCTCAGAAACATTGGGTTTTAAACCTAGAAGGATTTCAAGGTCAGTTAGTGTAAACTTTGATTTCACAGACCGAAAAAGTGAGGCTGCCGCCAGACTATGTGACTTGCTCCAAAATCTCAGACCCCTGGAAGTACTTTAGTCCTTGTCTAGTCCACATCTCCACTGACACCAATCTTAGCTAGTTTCTTCTAAAAATGTTAGAACCACAGGGAACATCACTTTACTTATGAGGAAGAGTTCTGAGTCATTCTCTTTTAGGCCTTTTGTCTGGATCTAAGGCCTTACTTTTCCTTGAAGTAGGCTTATTCTTAGTAAAGACTGCCCCCTTGTCCACCATAATTAGTATCCAGGTTTTATTTTGATTTGTTTTGCTTGTTTTACAGTTCACAGGTAAAATGAACATAGGAAATAATATTTTTCTTTAAAAGAAAAGCTAGATAGACAAGAAGGAGTACCGGGAAGGAGAAAATGGGGTACGGTGTGAGTGCATATCAGAAACATCTGACACACAACTAGCTGACCTGTGAGAAGTGAAACATGAAGGAAAATGGAGGAAAAGAGCAGCCTTAAGGGCTCTCCATCTTCTCCCGCCACACGAAGGAAAAGATATAAGAACCTGATTGAGAAGAAGATCAGGTGGTCACAGTGTCCCCAGCAGTCAGTAGGGAGGGCCCTGTACCCAGGACAGTGGAGATGATCTCTGGAGAGAAGGGGTGGATGGAAGTTGGAAGCAGCCTCCATGTTAGTTGGAGGAAAAAAGTAGTGTGCAAACGGTCACTCTTATACAATTGACCAAGATGTAACTACTCTGGAGAGCAGCTGTTTTGTGAAAATTAAGGTGATATTATCTGTTATGGACTGAGGGTTTGCGTCCCCTCAAAATGTGTATGTTAAAGCTCTAACCATCAATGTGTCTGTATTTGGAAATGGGGACTCTAAGGAAGTAATAAATGTTAAAAGCGGTCATAAGAATGGGGCCCTGGCGGGACCTGACGGCCTTCGGCGACCCGTGCCAGTTCGCTGTGCTGCCCTCCATCTCAGACCACTGCATGCAGTACCCCCGCGCCTTCACTACTCCCTGACGCCCGTCATGTCCGGCATCTTTGGCATCAGAAGGCTGGCCACGCGCTACCACACGTACCTGCCCTACCCAGGCTCGTCGCAGGCTCCGGGAGGTCCGTTCCAGGCCAGCTCGCCGTCCAACCACCTCGACTAGGGCACATGAACTGGGTCCTACCAGTTCTCCATGGTGGGCCGCACATCCTGCCACGCAGCACCAACGCCTCCACCGGCTACGCGGGGCTCAACCCCAGCCTCCTGAACCAGAGCGACATGGTAGAGACCCAGGGCAGCCACAGCAACTCCCGCACCAACACAGGACCTCGGCCCGGGAGGAGGCCAGGTGTCTGCCCTTCTGAGGCTGCGCGCGCCCCTCCCCGCCGGGCCCGGAGTTGCGCAGGCGGCGCAGCGGGACTCCGCCCGGAAGTGCCTCTTTCCCCGCCCAGCCTTCCGTTCTGGAGAAAGCCGCGTGGGCTCGGCTACCGGCCTCGGAGGAGCGCGTCCGTGTGAGAAGGGTGATCGCTGATCTCACTCCGGGCCGAGGCCGCCCGGCCGCCTGTGCTTCTGAGGTCCGTGCAGTTCGCAGTTGCTATTGGTCCATCTCAGATTTTTCAAACCTGACGCAACTTGAGGGTGTCTACTTCACCACCACGTGGACACGTTGTAAGGCAAATGGGAAGATTCCCAGGGGGAAACTGTGAGTGCTTCTGATTTAGCAATGCTGTGGATAAAAGAAAGGGTTTATACCCTTAAAAAAAAAAAAAAAAAAAGACTGGGGTCCTGAGCTCATAGGGGTTGTGTCCTTATAAGAAGACACCAAGGAGCGTCCTCTCTTTCCATGCGGACACAGAGGTCATGTGAGCACACAGTAAGAAAGCAGCCATCTGCAACCCAAGAGGTGAACTCTCGCCAGACACCTTGGTCAACCCTGCCAATGCCTTGACCTTGTTTTTCCTGTCTTCAAAACTGTGAGTAAACAAACATATTGTTTAAGCCATTCAGTCTGTAGTATTTTGTTTTGGCAGCCAGAGATGACTAATATAGTTCCCTCTTTGTAAAGTGAGACAATAGAAGTACCTACTCATTGGCTAATGTGAGGATGGATTGAACTATATAATGTATGTAAAGTGACTGGTACAAAACTAAGTACTCAATAAATATTAATTAAAAATAATAAAGGAACAAGGTTATTTAACCTACCATGGTTATTTATAAAATAAGCTACCATGAGCTCTAAAATAATTATGATGTCACTTTTAAGATTTCTAGTTTGTATCTCATTTGGATAACAAAAATCCAAATTTAGAAATTAATTTCTAGTGATATTATAGAGGGATCAGAAATTGAAAGCTCCAAAGATACTGAATTTAGATACTTTCATCATATCAGAGTGTCACAGAGTGAGTTGCTTTTATTCCTGCTCTTACTTCAATGAATTCTAACAGTCTCAGACCTTGAGACAGTCCTCATGACTTCGTCATACCACAATGAAGCCCTTAAATCTACTTTAGTATGCAACGTAATTTGGACATTTCCCTACCTCTTTCATGTACTTCTTTGATAAATAGCTCTATACCTTATGACTTGTGGTCATTTAAAAATACATTTCACCTTCAGTCAACTTCCTCTTCTAATCTTCAGATTAAAAAAGCATTGAATCTGGTTGCTTTTGCACAGCTGTCCTATTTTCCTGGAATTGTCATAAATGATGTGCATGTTAAAAGGCATGGACTCAACGTCAACATTCTTTCTTCCCACATGTCTTAATCAGAGGAGGCTTTATTATAAGGCTAATGAAGACTCAGCACCCTTCAGTTATGTGGGCCCCTCCCAAGGATCTGGCAGAAGCTCTGGGAATTTTGTATTCATAATTCTGTATTACATTTTTTAAGAGGGCCTTCCAAATTATATACAATCCCCCAAACCAGGATCAAGCCTTCCTGTTGCTATATCCTGTGAGCTTTCAAAATCTTTAATATTTAAAGTAACATTTAAAATTTGAAAGCAATTCCAGTTTAAAAGAAATCAAGCTATGGAGAGTAGTCTGTAACAAAATAACTGTTTATAGCTCTTAGCCTCAAAATTGAACCAAAACAGATATTTCTGTACATACTGATAGGTCCCAACTTTATTTTAGCACCAGAAGTCTTTTATCAATGCAGTTTTATGAAGTGGAACTTCTCTAGCCAAAGAAAATCAAGAAGAGCTTGCTCACTTACCACACCGTCACCGTAACCACGGAAGCACCTCTAGAGAACTGGATGGGTTCTCTCCCCACAGCAGTTTGAAAACCACTAGTCTAGACACCAATACACAATGGAAATATAATTGGAGACAGGGAATGGATGGCTCACATGATTTTTTTTGCAGTGTGTAAGTGCTTTATAGTAGAAGAATCTACCAAGTAAGACTGTAATTCACCCATCCCTGTAGAATGAACGACCGTCTCTTTGATGGGTGAGATACATTTATTCCTAGAGTCATAGGAGGACTGTGCAAGATGAATTTTCAAGGCTTTTTCTTTTCAGTTGATTCTTAGGATAAGACAGAAATAACTTCTTTCAGAGACATTTATATTCTAAATTGTCAAAGATTAATGTTGACAGCTACGAGGTATAGGAAATACATAGAAGCATAGTTCATGTTTTAGCAGGTGAATTCTTTTTTTTCTTTATGGGACCCTAAAAACCTATGTCTTTTAGAAAGACCCTGAATCCAAGTGCAAAACACCCAAGAAAATACCCTCTATGTTCCACGTATCACTAAGACTTTCTTCTAATTATATTTTTAATTTCACCCCCTTTGAAAACATTTCCTGATCCAACTGAATGAGATTTCAAAGGTATCTTCTTGGCTCTAGCTCTTCTAAACATTCAGTGAACTTGATTTTCTTTAGGAAACAGGCTGCATTAGTCACATTGCTCTCCTTTTTATGTATGGAATATAAATGATCAATTCTTTAATCATGTCATTTGTTACATTGTTTAATTCTTCTTTGCTAGTCTTAACCTTCAATCATTCCTCCAATCATCCAGTACAAATTTATTGTGTCTATCTGCCAGATTCTATATGAGAAACTAGGAGTACAAAGAGAAATAGGATTAGAACTTGTCCTTGAAAGAACTAGATTCTAGAGGCCAGTGATCATGCTGGTTGATTCATCTCTGGAATCTTCTAATGTAGCTAGGTATTTAATAAATGTATTCTATTGCCTTGGAGTAATCATCTAAGCAAGATGCATAAACATTGCATTTGGTGGAAATTTCTTATTTCCATGAATGCTCAGAAATAGATTCTGTAGTTCATTTACTAATCATTTGCTTCTTTTATATGTGTGTTGTTACTGAGCTTCTCTTCTCATTGGTTTCCTTTCTCCCTTAGTAACATTTGCATCACTGATTATACCTCCAAAGGGGATTCCATCTGGTAATCAGAGCCTCTAATCCATTAACACCTCACACTTACCTTTCTTTTATTTAAAACATTCGTTAAGTTCAAAAAATTTTTAGCCAGCAGGGCCTAGGGGTTATCTCTTACTAGCTTTTTTGCTAGCCTAGAAGGGAAGGAAGCAGTAGAGGAGCCTTATTTATCTGTTCGGAAAACGCCTGGTCTGGGGAGAATACCCACTTTCTATTTATTTTACTTGATGGCCCCCACTTTTACTTTCATCAACCTACACTTCATATACTTTCTGATGTACCCAAGTGCAGCCTGTCGTGGTTACCAATGACTGATATTATTAAATATACAAAATCATTTTACCAGATGATAAAAGAAACTACAGTGTCTAAAAATTTCATATATCTAACGTGTTGTATAAACAGCCTAAATCCCTATACATTTTATAACTTCAGCAGTCTAAAGGTTAAAGCCTGTCAGTTGAATTTCATGAATTCCAGGAAGAAATGGGGAAGTAGCACCAACTCTTCATTGTATACCAGTGATCAAACATCTCCTCATTACACTTCAATATTGTTGCCTCTAAAGGTCACCATTGCTGAACATAATCACACAAAATCAAAACTGCAAACTTTATATATCATGGAGGTAGTAAATAGCTTGGAGGTTTATTTTCTGGTTCCTGAACAACATTCTGAACCCATTTATAAATTCTTGGGAACTGTGGCAGGAACCAAACATATTTGCAATGCTTGGCAATAGCTTCAATTAAATCAATTTCCTGTAAAAAAAATTTTTTTTCAGTCATTTCAAGTGAAAAACACAACTCCTACTCATAAAGTAGAAGACGTCTTTTTAATTGGTCTGTTTAAAATGGATTTTTCCTTCTCTTGTCCTGTAAAAACAAGTTTGATAATTATTTGTAAATCACCCTCAGGATGGAATACCTAAAAGTTGAACTCCAAGGGAAGTCATGAAGTTCATTTAGTAAAGCCCAATAAATGGTATGCCCAAGAAATCACATATGTTCCTTACTTTTTCCATGCATTGATGTTTCTGTGTGTTATTTGGGCAGTCTGCCACCTTGTATGATCTATGGCCTAGCTTAATCCAAGCCACCATCAGCTCTTGCCTGGATTGCTACGCCAGCCCAACTGCTTCCACTCTTACTCCCCTGCATTCCTTCTCTGTTCTACAGTCAATATTATCTTTTGAACATACAGCTTATGTAATTTCATTTCTAAGGAAGGGAACCCTTCATTGGCTTCTGATTACATGTAAAATAAAATTCAGATTCCTTACCTTGGTCTACAAAGCCCTGAATAAACTGACCCCTGCTTCTCATTCTGATCACAACTCCTACCATTCTGTTTCCTTACTCAGCTCTAGCAGCTCTGTAGTCGTTTGTGTTGAATATGCCAAGTAATTTGTGCCTAGAGATTTGCACTTTTATTATTCACCTGTGCAGGTGAGCATCCTGTCCCCAAATCTTGACATGGCCGTTTGTTTTAATTTTTTCCCTTCCTGTCTCTTCTGGAATGCTCTCTGAAAAACTCTGTTTCTACCCATCCAAACTGACTACCTCCCCCTCCTGCACACTCTCTATCCCATGCCCCTTCATTGTTTCTTTCATGGAATTTACAATCTGAATTTATAATCTGTCTTATTCAGATAATTTGTTTGCTGGTTTGTTTTCTGTCTCTGCCTTTACTAGTAAACAAATTGTACTTAGTCTGTCTTATTCAGTGGCATGTAGTAGAAACTCAATGATAATTTATATAAATATTAATATATGACTAAAGCCCTGGAATATTTTTCTTGTTAAAAATGTCTTTATGCCATTAAAGCAAGTTTGCAGACAGACTTAATTCAGAAAAAAATAACATAACAGTTTGACATGCATAGATGCAGCAAGAGTGTAAAGTATACATTTATATGTTGCACTATTTTACATCGTCATTTATAATTTTTGTTACTGTAGCATGGTAAATTCAATATGATTTTTTAGCATGTTATAATGAAAAATGATTTTTACTTAGAGTCCTGATTCCTAATACAGTTTTTACTAAAAAAAGATGATAAAGTGTTTGTCTTCCAGTATGCAACAACCACCATGGAGTATTTTTTAAATGTCTTCCCGTATTTAAATCAGACCATTCAGTACTGCAGGAGCAGGGGGCCAACTGGTGATAAAATAGTGCCCTTTGTTCCGACTTCTTGCCTTGGTGATAAAGAACTTAAGATGGTCAGTTGCTTGTTTTCATATTAGAACATTAAGTTGCCCACTTAAGAATTCAGAAGAGAACAATTCAAAAAGGAAATCAAGAAATCCCATTTTCTATAGCATCAAAAAAGTTCAAATACTTAGGAATATACTTAACCACGGAGGTGAAAGACTTGTACACTGAAAACTACAAAATGTTGCTGGAAGAAATCGAAGAAGATACAAATAAATGAGAAGACATTCTGTGCTTATGGATTAAGAGTTACTATTGTTGAAATATCCATATTGCCCAAAGCGATCTACAGATTCAGTGTAATCCCTATCAAAATCATAATGGCATTTTTTGCAGAAATAGGAAAAAAGTCTAAAATTCATAAGGAGCCCCAAGGGGCCTTGAATAGCCAAACAATCTTGGAAAAGAACAAAGTTAGAAGCTTCATATTTACTAATTTTAAAACATAACTACAAAGCAACAGTAATCAAGATGGTGTGGTATTGGCATAAAGCCAGATATATAGACCAATGGAACAGAATGGAGACCCCAGAAATAAACCCTTGTATATATGGCCAAATGATTTTTGACAAGGATGCCAAAATTTAGGGAAAGGACAATCTCTTCAACAAATGGTATTGGGAAAACTGGGTATCCACATACAAAAGAATGAATGTGGACCCTCATCTTACATCTTATACAAAAATTAACTCACAATGGATTAAAGATCTAAATGTGAGACCTAAAACTATAAAACTCCTGAAGAAAACGGAGGGGAAAAGGTTCAAGACATTGGACTTAGCAATGATTTTTTGGATATGACACCAAAAGTGAGGGCAACAAAAGCACAAATAGACAAGTGAGACTACATCAAACTTAAAACTTCTGCACATCAAAGGAAACAATCAAGAGAGTGAAAACACAACCTTTGGAATGAGAGAAAATATTTGCAGGACATCGGGGGGTTAACATCTAGTGTATATAAGGAATTTCTACAACTCAACAACAATAACAACAAAAACCTGATTGAAAAATGGGCAAAGATTTGAATAGACATTTCTCAAAAAAAGATATACAAATAACCAACAAGCATATGAAAAGATGCTCAACATAGCTAGTCATAAGAGAAATGCAAATCAAAGCCACGAGATATCATCTCACATCCATTAGGATGGCCACTATCAAAAGAACAGAAATAACAAGTGTCGGTGAGGATGTGGAGAGATTGGAACCCTTGTGCACTGTTGGTGGGAATGTAAAATGGTGCATTTATTATGGAAAACAGCATGGCAGTTCTTCAAAAAATTAAAAATAGAATTACCATATGATCTTGCCATCCCACTTCTGGGTATACATCCAAAAGGATTCAAAGTAGAATCTTGAAAAGATGTTTGCACACCCATCACAGCATTATTCACAATAGCCAAGAGGTGTAAGCAACTCAAATATCCATCAACAGATGAATGGATAAAGAAAATGTATTATGCACATACAAAGGAATATTATGAAGCCTTAAAAAAAAGAAACCCAATTACATGCTACAACATGGATGAACCTCAAGAACACTAATGCCAAGTGAGATAAGCCAGTTACAAAGGACAAATATGGTATGATTCCACTCACATGAAGTATTTAAAGCAATCAAAATCATAGAAACAGAAAATAGAAAGTTGTTGCCAAGGGCTAGGAGGAGTTAGTGTTTAATGGGTATAGAGTTTCAGTTTTGCAAGATGAAAGCATTCTAGAGATCTGTTGCACAACAATGTGGATATGCTTAACACTACTGACCTGTACACTTAAAAATAGTTAAGCTGATTAATGTAATGTGTTTTTTACCATAATAGAGAAAGAATTCAGAGTAGAACTTTCTAGTGTTATCTCCTATAGTTTATAACAAAAACATGCTTACTTCATGAAATAATTGCTTCTGTTTAATTTTCTGCACTCTGCTTGTTGATAAAAAGTTAGGTAAAATTAGAGACTGAGAGCCACTAAAAAGAACTTTTGTCAAGGCAATCTATCAGATAGAAATTACAAGGAAGCAAAAATGGAAAAAAAAAAAAGGTAAAATTGATTCCCACATTAAGATGCTACTTCCCACAGCCATATCCACTGGTTTATCTGTAAATTTAATGTACGTGTTACAGTGTGTGAACACTTAATGTCAATGACAGAAATAAGGGTGACTATCTAGAGATTTCATGAAAAAAAAAAGCCCATGAACTGAATTATTCAGATATTTCTGTCCATTTTGTATTTCATATAGCATGCTTTAATTACATTATTTATGATTAATTCCCAAGTATCTTCAAAAGGACTTTAGAAAAGTCTTATTGTGGGAAATCAAGTAATAAATTTCTGTCAACATATGCAAAACAATTGTCAACTCTATTCTTTTGATTGTAACCTTAGATTCAATTACCACTTGAGAGAAGTCTAAAAAACTGTTTTTCTGAGTACAGCCTGGTTTTCATTTCACATTTCTTAGAATATATGTGTGTTGTTGTTATCAGTGTTTAAATCTTTACTGGATGTAGATCCACACCTGTGTGTGCCCTACTCCATTCCAAAGAACTTTGTTTCCCTTAGTTTTTCCATCATCTCATCACCTCACATTGCTAACAGTGATTCGAATCCAAACTCCTTATGAGGCAGGGATTCCCTCTGAGAAGTGGGACTGGTGCCTTTCTCAGTCTTTGGTATCAACCATGGCATCCAGGACATGTGCAGTTTGCTACTTCTTAGGAAGACAGGCCTCTCAATGCAGGGATGAAAGGGAATTACAGATAGAGACAGATGATTGGTTTCTTATAACTTTTGACTTCATGCACTGATTCTGTTCAGCCTAATGACTTAATGCTGAACCATTACATTTCCCACTGCTGCTGAACATTATTTCATGGAGTTATGTAGTTTTATGTTTCTTCTCTTATTTATGTTTGTTTGGGGAATTTGTGAAATGCTTTTTGATCTGCAATAAGATGAGGGTTTTTTATATTGCAAAATAATGGGACTACATGCTGCATGAACTACCTTATCCTTTGTTCATTTTGCCCATTTTATTATACCCATTGGTAGCCAATAAATATGTCAACATGCTCTCATGTGAAACCTGTCAGACCTGTGAAGCATGACTCCCCATTATTGGATAGAAGTCTGAAAACAAATTTATCCCTGTAAAGAAATGAATGATAGGTTAAAGTATTTAAATCAGCCAGGAAATGGTAGCAACAATTTTCTTAAATGGCCATATTTAAACAAAGAACACTTTCTTTTTCTACTTTGGAATTATTAAGAAGTCTCAGTCTAAAAGGAAATCTGCAAAGTAAATGCTACTAGCAGCAAAGTAAATTGGCTGCTACCATCATCTTCTAGAGTTTAAAGTCCTGTTACCTTAATCTTATCATCTCTTTAAATCATTAAAAACAATGACACATTAACATCAGTAGTCACAAGCTGCACTATTCGATACAGTAGCCACTAGCTACATATTTAAATTTAAATTTAATTAAAATCACACTAGCCACATTTCAAGGGCTCAATAACCACATGTAGCTACCACATTGGACAGTGTAGATAGAAATTATTTCCTTCATCACAGAAAGCTCAATTGGATAGCACTCTCTAAAGCATCATGTAGACACATTTGCCATCATTTTTAGCCTTGGAAAATGTGCTCCACAGTCAAATTGCTAAATGCCACTTGTCTCAACCTGCACCTGTCCAGTTTTACAAAGAATTTTAAGAAATCTCTAATTTGAGGTAAATAACCAGTGCGTGGCTGCCTTGTGAAACATAAGAGCCACTTTCACGGTTTAAGAATTCCCAAATATCCTTTATAAAACATCTAATAATCCCTTTTAGACAATTGTTAGATACTCTTGTCTTTGCTTTTCTGAATTTCAATGAATTTAGCGAGTAAGCAGTAAACTTGTTTTCATATTAAATATTCAGAAGGACTTTAAACATTACTAAAATCTTTAGTCGTAAGGAACTAAAATACCATGCTCCATTCAATTACTACCATATCTTAATTATTTGAGTGTAAGGTCCATTTCTCAATCTGAAAACCACCTCTTAAACAGTAATTCATCCTCTTTATTAAATGCAGAACCCCTTTCTTTCATCAAGGAAGTGGATTTTTATCAATCCAAAATGAAATGGTGAGGAGACTGGTGATTAGGAAAGGGATTATTTTAATTCAGGGACAATGGAAGAATATGAAGGGAAATAAGACTTTCTAATCATAGAGTAAATCTACTTGCACATCACCCAAAGGAAGCCGTTTCTCTCAAGGCATATTCATAGCTGTGGTTCCCAATCTACTGCTCTGTCTTCTTCCACTGTAAGGCTCACACAGCCACACGTATAAACTGTAGGTAGTGGGATTATTAACTCCCCGTCACAGTGCAGCCAGATATTTAAGTGCAAAGAGCTATGAATAGTGGCTTAGGCCATCTACTTCAAAAAGCGTGAGTCACATCAAAGATTAGAGGAAGGCTCTACTCAGGACAACATACACGGGTAGGACAGTGCATACCCTCTAGCTCTTCAGCTCTGCTTGTCTTAGAATATACCTGACAGTGGCCCTGAAGTGGAAACTGACATTTAAAGAATCTAATTTTAAAGATGAGGCAACTTTGATCTTGACTTGGATAGTTAGTTGATATTTGTTTTTTTTCAGACATTTGTGTGAGTATTTTCATTCCTGTTAACTTTTGCCATTGCTTAGCAATTTAACTTTTATTATGACTGTGAGGTGTGGTGGAGTCACATGCATTTGGATAAAAACCTTAATCCCTGCCAATGAATGGCTTGATGATCTTAGGTAAATCTCTCAACCCCTCTGAAACACAGCTTTCCCCTCTGGAAAAGGTGAGCTCTTTGACCTCAAATGAGGTCCACAAGCAGTAAATCAAACTGCATATGTTGCAAATGCAATATGTACAATTTGTACTAAAAACAAGTTAATTTTTTCAGTTATTTGCTCAGTGCTTCAAAGTTGTAGATAATATTCTTCCTCTTTCCTTCAAGCACTACTACTTTTGATCACTCACCACATATCCAGCACTTGCTGAGTCATTTACAAATATTAAGTTTATTTATTATACATATTTTCAGATGAGGAAACTGAGGCAGAGCAAGACTCAGTAATATGCCTGCACGGAACTTGCCCAACACAGAGTTTTATATGCTGAAACGTGGAATTTGAACCCAACTTTCTAATTCCAAAACCATGGTTTATGCAACTTCCTAGTAGATGGAAATATAGTATTTAGTTTAGCCAACGTGTAAGCAAAATCTCAGGAAAGTGTTCCCTTGTCTCCAGCAAGGTAGAAAGTATATTAACAATTAACATTCGCTTCTGATTAGTCACAGGGAGCTTGACTAGAGATTGAAGGCATGGGAGTATGTCTTATTCATACCTATTCCTTCACCAGTTAGCATGGTGCCTTTTGGGCCACTGTAGTTGGCTCTCATTAAATGTCTCTTTAGTTGACATAAAAATGTTTTCCACTGATGCTTCAGGGATGATTACTGAAACACATGGGTATGTGTAGTGTCTTATTCTTCCAAAATATGGAATTTTCTCTCAGGATTGTTTAAAAAATTAAATGTTAAATAATGAAGTATATATATATACATACACATGCACACACATGTACATTTCCATCATATAGTCATGCATTTTAATTCTTTAACAAGTATGGAGAGAAATAGAAGAATTTCCATTTTGGTTAACAGTACACTAATTAAAAAATTTTTTTGAAGTTTCAATTTCTGATTTGTTTCCATATCAGCAGTTTCCTTTTTTTATTTCTTGAAGAAGTATTGGGTTGGTGGTAAATCAACAACAAAATTAAAATTTAGCCACTACCTACCAAAATTCTCACTGCAACACAAAGATTCAAAGGTGATGAAAAACTCAAAGTTAATAAGATTATCACCATTCTCTCTCTCTCTCTCTTTTTGTATTGTGTATCAAAATCTGTGCCTCCCGGCCTTTCTTCAGTGAGCAGAAGATTGTAATCATTGCTAAAGTCTCAGGTTTTCGCTTCTCTGCACAAAAATGAAATCAGTGGTGTGTAGCTGAATGCATTCCAGATAGCAATAGCATATCATTAGCATATCAGTGACAGCAACAAAAAATACATGACAACAAAAACATTGCATACAAATGGAGATGTGTAAGAGTTTTCTACAAAAGAGAAGCTGTTTTCCTTGTTGCCTTTGGAATGAGTCTTTACATTATGGTATGACAGAGCCAAAGCTTTCAAAACCTGGAAATTCTAGGAAATAAAATTGGAAACTCTAACTGAGAAATCCAGATACCATCCCTACTAAGTCACACTGTGTTCCAAAGCAAATCATAATCTCCCAGTGCTCCAAATTTCATCATCTGTCTGACCAAAGCTAACATTGGTCTTCATAAAGCACCTAACAAGGAACCCTCAGTGAAACCTACAGAGTGTGCTTTATAAGCAAGCACTTGGTACAGTCCAACCTATAAGGATTATTTTTTTTTAAATAAATTAAGATATAAGAAAATTATTATAACCAGATGTAGTAGGATAGGCTAATATTGAAAATTATAGAAACATATATAAATAAACACATATAAATAATAATATTAAAATAAATATATAAAATAAAGATAAATATATTTGTATACAATTATAAATAAATATGTATGTATATGTCTCATTCCCTAATAGACAAAAACACAAATGTTCTTTGTCAACAAGGGGTTGTCCTCCCCATGGTGATTCACTTAACAATAATCATTCCCTCCTCTGGAGCCACCTCTGTCTCCTAGAGTCATCTACATCTACATCATCATCTACATGCAGTAGGCAGAAGGCAAAAGAACATGGAGGAGCCCATAGGGAAGGTTTTATCGGCCTTACTTGGAGACACCATTCATATTCCATTGGTTAGATGGAGTCAAAGGCCCACATCTAACTGCAAGTCAGGCTGGGAAATGTACTAGCTGTGTGTCCAGGAAGAAGAGGAAACAGATTTTGGTGAACAGCTAGCAATATCTACCATATCAGGATTCTCTATATCCTGTCTGTCATAAATTATCACAATTCTCTTCTAGCGTTATCTCCAGCATAGAAAGTTACACTTTTCTCAGTGGAAGACACTCAACTGAAAAATTAAATGTGACTCATGTAATTTACTACTCCTTTAGAACCATAGCAAGTCATCCTGGCCTTCTGTGGTTTGATCTCCACACAACCTTCTCTAAAAGAATTTTAAATGTCATATTTTCAGTGACTTTACAATCTCACTTTATACAGGACTTATTTCAGAAGTAACGTCAGAGAAGTTGGAATCTGTTTTTGAAAAATTTTGGGTTAGCCAAAAAGTTAGATTGGGTTTTTCTGTAAGATGTTATGGAAAAAACCTGGACAAACTTTTTGGCCAACCCAATATAAGGCTCATCTGTCTGTACTTCTGACAAATAAACAAAGACTGAGAAAATATTGATCATGTCATATGAAAGCCATAAAAGAAAAGCCTTTCTCCAAATGACATACACAGTTCATGACAAACCTTTAACCTGAAACTAAATACATCTTTATAAATTAGTAGTGTTTTCTAGGTGTGAGCATGACCCATTTTAATCAGCACACAGAAGAAATTTTTATGGAGTCAGAATGCTTTTGTGCTAGTACATTCCCTTTTAGTTAATTAGACTTTATTTCTGAACCTATGACGCATGCTCTAAAAATTCTAAACTGTTCATAAAATACATTTGAAGAACAGATTGCAGTTTCATTATTTACAACTCAGTCAAGATACCAGACTGGCTAGATTGTAAACCTGCTGATACAGTAGCTTTTCTTCATCACTCTTTGAATTGTTGCTACTCAAGTTTCTAATTTATGTGCAAATTGAATTTGCCTAATGCATATAGTAAGCTCTTTTCTCTTTTCTATTTTTTAAGCAGTTCCCTATACAGTGTGGTTTAAAGCACTCTTTCTGCATCTTACAAAAAGATAATTGTAACTAATAGATTTATTTATTTTCTTTGTTTTTTCTGTTACTTTCTACACACTCCAACCAGAGACTGGAGTGATTTCCTTTCATGAACTAACTATTCATCTGGAAGCAAAGTCTCC
This sequence comes from Balaenoptera ricei, assembly GCF_028023285.1. NCBI lineage: Eukaryota > Metazoa > Chordata > Mammalia > Artiodactyla > Balaenopteridae > Balaenoptera > Balaenoptera ricei. Next base: position 46,541,930 of record NC_082645.1, on the reverse strand, counting down.
TATGCTCTGATCAGATTTAACTCAACTGAGAAACAAATGCACAACTGCTTTTGTGGCATGTGTTGAGAGCACAGAAATCAAGACATCAGGATTCTGTTTTCGATATTATTTCCAATCTTCTCAGTCAGATGATTTGCTATTGCATCCATTTACATTATTTGAAAGGAATACATAATTCCTTCAGTGTGGATTCACTTAATTTCACTGAACCTTCACTTTATTAGGCACTATATGAAGAACTGAGAGTCAAAGACAAAATTTTTACTGTTCTAGGGGAGTGAACAGTTTAGCAGATAAGATGGGCATGACAACAAATCACTCGTATTTATGCCAATAGTTATCAACCTCTCAGTGTTCGAGAAATAATTTCAAATACTATAGTCATTGATGGGATACTTGAAAAGATTAAAAGACTCAAAACATGTCAAAAATAATTTTCAAAGTGTCATTCCTACTGAATAACAATTTTGTAGGACTCTAGGCAATATTTGATTCTCTATTTGCTTGGTAACTACAGCATTCTGTTGCTGTTTAAATAGACTGTCCTGACCATATTCTCTTACATATTCACTAAAAAAAGCAAACATTGCAGCAAGCATGGAAGTCTTTCATGGGACTGAGCCACCTACCTACCAGAAAAATGTGCCCTGGATGGTGGTGACCATGACAAGTACATTTTCATTATGTTTGAGCTATTGTAAATTTGGGGATCGGTTTGTAACCACTGCCTAAACTGCTCTAATACAACAATATAACTCCTTATACCTACAAATTTGCTACTTTATTCATCCTTACTCAAGCAAGGGAGCAAGCGCTAAGGGGTCATAAGAAAGAGGCTAAATAATATTCACAAAATAGTTTCTTCTCTAGCTGATCATTAAGAGCCTTTTTCATAGAAACATCCACGTACTTCTTCTTCACACTTTCTTAACAGAAACTTCCTCATCTAGAAGTCTTATTCATTTGAAGTCCCTGACCCTCTAGACAAACTGTTAGCCACTGTCTGTCCACAAATCCGTATAATCCATACCTCTTATCCACGTAGTTTCCAAAAAAAAAAAAAAAAAAGGACAACTACAAGTACGACTTTAACTCTGGACCTTAGAGGCTTTCCCTCCCCAACTGCCCTTCGAGGCAATCCTGTGTGGGGCTGTAATGTTACCATAGTCCACTCTGGATGGTACCATCTTTAAGCTAGGCTAAGTGTTTCTCTTTTTTTTTCATTGTACTTTTTGAGGGCCTAGGATTTATTTGAGAGAGAGGACACAGTGCAGCATGAGTACGTGCAATGTGTCTGAGCAACCTATTCTCTCAGTTTGCTTGTGCTTTGAGGTTCTTCTTGAGCTGCTGATACGCAGCCATAGCCCAGGGAGATCAGCCAGCCTAAAGGCAATGTTATTAAACTGGACTCATCCAAAGGAAGTTATTTACCTTTCCTAGAATAAACATTCCCAAATAAGATTTTTCTTTGACTACTCACAATTCTTCTGAGTTCATTTCCATCAACCTACTTACTGAATGCCTTATTCTCTGCCAAATATATTTTACAATATTATTTTGACTAGTAATTCATTTCATAGTAAAAGAAGTAAGGTAGTGGGCATATATTGATAGATTTCACTACATGTAACATGTACCTCATTGTCCAGAGCTGTTGGCTTTATAAACTGTTGGAATAGCCAGGGGGTAAAGTTTTGTGAAGTTGGGGATTTATTCTACATAGAGTTCTCAGATAAAATATAGGACACCCAGTTAAATTTGAATATCAGATGACAAATAAGTTTTTTAGTATAAGTATACACCAAATGTTGCATGGGACAAGCTTATGTTAAGAAGAATTCTTTGTTTATGTGAAATTCAAATTTAATTGGGCATCCTATATTTTTAACTGCTAAATCTGGCAACTCTAGTTCCGTAAGATGCAACTCATATTTTGTGCCATCAACAAATAGATGATGCCTTTCTTACATTACCAGGGTACATGAGCCCAATAACCAAAGGGTGGAAGTAGGAGTAGCACTGATTACACCAAATAGTACACTAGAAAACAATTGGCTTCCTATCTCTAAGCTTTGTTGCTGTTAGTTTAGAAGTCATCGTTACCATGGAAGGAATGTTTCCACCAGAATGCATAATAATGGTTACATTGAACTGAAAGCTGAGACTCCTCGTGCCAAGCAATCAACTGGCAAAGAACAGGGTTGCTATATTTCCTGGTGCTTGGGTTACGTATTACAGTGTAATGTCACTCCAAAATTAGTGAATGGAAGAAACAATAATATCCCATTTGCTCAAAAGCCTTCAATTGTTCAGGCTCAGTGGAGGCATTTTATCTCTGCTCCACTCAGAGATGTTCCAAGTTTGGGGGCTGGAATCACCTGAAAGCTCAATCACTCATATGTCTGGTGGTTGATGCTGGCTGTGGGCTGGTACCTCAGCTGGGTCTGGGATTAGAATATCTCTATGTGGCTTTTCCATGTTTTTGCTTGGCTTTCTCACAGCTTGATGGCAGGGTTTCAACAGGTTAGATATCCAGAGAGAACACCCGGTGAAAACTGTATTGCCTTTTCTAACCTTGCTTTGGAAAACATGTAAGTTCACTTCTGCCACATACTAGTTGTTAAATATAAGTGACTAACGCTGGCCTAAGTTCAAGAGAAGAATTAGACTCTACCATTTGATGGGAAGACTGTCAGAGAACTTGAGGGCATTTTAAATGATCAAAGGCTACCCTCTCTCCACCAATTATTTACATTCCTCCCACATGCAAAATACATCCATCCCTCCTCAGTTCTCTCCCAAATTTTCATCTTTTATGACATTAAGGCTTGATCTTAGGTCTAGAACTTCATCATCTAAACCAGATCCAGACCCAGATAAGGCTTCTTGCTTGTGGTTCTTCAAGTACAGCTCCTTCAGTACAGTTCTTCTTGATATGAAGACCTGTAAACTAGAGACAAGTTTTCTGCCCTTCACACATCCAATATACAATGGCTGGACATAGATAAGATAGCTTCTATAAACCTTCCTGTTCAAAAAGGAGGGAAGTTAGAGATACTCAAGAGTTTCTAGTCGACAGTAATTCTGGAATCCAGCCAGGCACAGATTTCCATAATTTTGGTTAGACCTCTGTTCCAATGACTGGGAATGATTCTCCACAGCTAAAAACTCTGCCCTCTGAACTCTCAGTCCACCCTCTGAGCATTGTTCCTTTTCCATAAGAAATTGCCAGTGTTTGTAGCTAAGTAGATTCTCCAACATTTTCCTGTAGTTCAGGGACCAAAGGCTTCTTTTAATTGTGTACTGTCTCAGTCCATGTTGGTCGTGTTTCTACCAAAACAATTTTCTTCAATTCTTCGTGACTTTACTTGAGCCTTATTGACTTCATTCCATTAGTAAAAGTCATACTTTTAAATCTCATGGAGATGAGTCTTTCTTTAAATTGGGCTTGCTATGAGGCTGTTGTGTGACAACACCTTTAAGATTCTTAGAAGTTCCATTTATTATTAGAAAAAAATCTGTGAGGCATGCCTGTAATATTATTAGAGGAACTTTTATCTGTTTGAGGTACCAAATTTAGTCTTTTTCAGTTTATATCAAAGGGTTTTAAACTCATGCCCTAGTCTTAAATCTTAGACTATACTCCTAACAGGAACCTGGATTTCATATCTACCCAGAAGTTAATTTTTTTAATTTAGCATTGTTTGCCATCTGTAAAGACTGGCAATAAAAAACAGTTTGTTTTTGGTATTCAAATGAAGCAAATTTTGGCTCCTTAACATTTCTTTTTTCAGCTTATCTCTCCTTCTTCCAACGTTTTACTATAGGCAGGTAGAAGAAGCCAGGAAACACCTTAAATGCTATGCCTAAAATTATCCTTAGTTAAAGGTAGCCATTTCATTGAGCATTTTTTCTATTTTCCATATTACTGCAGGTGACAGTGTTGCTAAACTTTCTACCATCACAGAGAAAGAGACTCCTTTTTTCCAGCCTGCAATAACGTTCTCCTCACTTTCTGTTAAGCCTTCGCCAACAGACCTTTCACAGGCCATCAGTCTTCTGCTAACAATCTCTTCAAGGTGCTTAAGCTTTCACTAACATTACCCTCCTGGTCCTTCCAGATCCCACTCATAATCCAATTCCAAAGCCACTGCCACATATTTTTAATTTGTGTTATGGCAGCAACCTACTTGCAAGTACCAAAATATGTCCTCTGTTACTGAGTAATAAACCATCCCAAAATTTAGTAGTATAAAAACAACAACATTTATTTTGCTCACAAATCTGAAATTTGAGCAGGGCTCAGCTGGGACATCTGTTTCTGCTCTACTCAATATCAGCTAATATGGCTCAAAGACTCAGAGCTGAAATTCAGGTGGAAGCTGTATTACACTTCAAATCTGTATGTCATTTGTGCAACATTCTATTCATAAAAGTGGGCCACTAAAGCCAGCCGGTTAGACAGAATTAGACTCCACCATTTAGAGGAAGAATTTGCAGACACTTAAAAACCACCACAGATGGGAAGACTGATTTTGATTTTCAAGGGGAAATCTAGCAGTTGCTACACAGTGGGGCAGAAAGGAGTATATCATGAACCCAGGGGTTTCTCTGGGGTATCTACTGATAGTCATCAAGGAAATTAATGGATGTTTACAGTAATCCAATACTGGGACTACCTTTAATGGCAAAGACATTTCCAGAGTAAATGGTTAGGTAAAACCATCAGGTCAAGAATGTAAATCAGCTGAGGTATTGGCTGAAAGCAAAGAAAGCATGAAGAAGAGGAGGAATAAAGTTTTAAATACTAACTATGGCCCCATGAGTAATTGCAGAATGAGAATGATGATAATGGGTTCTTTCTTATAAATGTATTTGTATGTATTTAAGTTTTCCTCTCCCTTCAACTCTCCCTTTCCCATACTATTTTATACGAGGTGCATAGGGGCTGGTTATCTTTATACTTTAGTTTTTAGGTCACAGGATATTAATGTGTAATTGTAATTGAACTAGAAGAATTAATACTATTACTGATACACTCCGTTTGAAAGGATCAGTGTCATTGGTAAACCTCTAGCCATGTTAACCAAGAAAAAAATTAATAATTACTAATATCAAATTACCAATACCACAAATGAAAGAGGAGCCACCACTACTGATTCCATGGACATTAAAAGGAAAATAAAGGGGGGACTTCCCTGGCTGTCCAGTGGTTAAGAGTCCATGCTTCCACCGCAGGGGTCAAGGGTTTGATCCCTGGTTGGAGAACTAAGATCCTGCATGCCACAAGGTGTGGCCAAAATAAATAAATAAATAAATAAATAATAAAGGACGGTTATGAACAAGTCTATGTCCACAAATTTGACAACTTAGAGGAAATGGAAAAATTCCTTAAAAAACAAAATCTAGAAAAATTCATACAAAGATAAATAGGTAACCTGAATAGGCTTATATTTATTAAAGAAATTGAATTAACAATTATTAACCTTCCAAAACAGAAAGCACTAGGCCCAGGTGGTTTCACAGAGAATTCTACCAAATAGTTAAAGAAGAAATGATGCCAATTCTCTATAATCTCTTCCAGGAAATTGAAGCAGAGGGAACACTCTTAATGCATTACCCTAATATAAAAGGCAGACAGATAATATAAGAAAGGAAAATTACAGACTAATATCTCTCATGAACATAGATGCAGAAATCCTTTATAAAAACTGAATCCAACAATGTACAAAAAAAACCCAAAAATAGACACCACAACCAAGTGGGATTTATTCCAGGTATGTAAGAGTGGTTCAGCATTCAATTGATGTAATCCATTACAATGAGAGACTAGAAAAGAAAAATTATATGATCATATCAATAGATGTAGATAAAGCATTTGGGATACTCCAACACCCATTCATGGTAAAATCCCTCAGCTAACTAGAAATAGAGGAGTACTTCCTCAACTTGTTAAATAATATCTACCAAAAAATCTCCAGCTAACATCATACTTAATGATGAGAAATTATATGCATTCTTCCTAAGGTCAAGAACAAGACAAGGATATGTCTTCTCACCACTTGTATTCAACATCATACTGGAAGTTCTTGCTAATGCAGTAAGATGAGAAAAGGAACTAAAAGGTATACAAAATGAGATGGAAGAATAAAACCATTCTGTTTGCAGATGATATGATTGTCTATGTAGAAAACACCAAAGACCCAACCAAAAACTCTTGGAACTAATAAGCAGTTATTGTAAATTTTCAGAATGCAAGGTTAATATACAAAAATCAATTATTTTACTTACGCCAGCAATGAGCAGTTGTAATTTGAAATTAAAACACAATAGCAGTTACATTAGCATCCCCCAAAATGAAATACTTAGGTATAAATCTAACAAAATATGTATCAGATCTATGAGAAAAACTACAAAACTCTGATAAAAGCAATCAAAGAAACTCTAACTAAATGGAGAGATATTCCATATTCATGGATAGGAAAACTCAAATTTATTAAATGTTATTTATTCCCAACTCAATCTATAGATTCAGTGCAATCACAATAAAAATCTCATGCATCTATTTCATAGATATTGACAAACTAATTCTAGAGTTTATGCAGAAGGACAAAACACTCAAAATTGCCAACGTAAGAGTGAAGAAGAGAAAGTGGGAAGATTGACATTACTCCACTTCAAGTCTTACTATAAAAGCTGCAGTGACCAAGACACTGTGGTATTGGTGAAAGAATAGATAAATAGATTAATGGAACAGAAGAAAGCCCAGAAATAGACTCACACAAATACTGCCAATTATTATTTGGCAAGGAGCAAAGGCATAAAACTATGAAGACAGTAAAAAGATCCATGGTTGCCAAGAATTCAGGGTTAGAGAGGAGAGGAGGAATAAATAGGTGGAGCACATGGCATTATTAGAACAGTGAAATTATTCTGTATGATACTATAGTGGTAGGTGCATGATATTATGCATTTGTCAAAACCCATAGAATGTATAACACAAAGAGTGAACCCTAATGTAAACTATACACTTTAGTTTGTGTCAATACTGGTTCATCAACTGTAACAAATTTACCACAATAGAGCAAGATATTAATAATAGGGGAAACTGTGTTGGTGGAGGTGAGGTATATAGCAACTCGGTATTTTCGTGCTATTTTTCTATAAAACTAAAACCACTCCAAAAAAATAGTCTTAAAAATAGTGCAAGTCAAGCACAATTTACGAGATGATATTTGCCTCTCATAACTGACAAAAGATTAACATCCAAAATATTTAGAAAACCATAACAAATTTATGAGAAAAATGAACTTTTAAAGAAGGGAAGGGAGATAAACAGGAAATTCACAGAAAAGAAATAAAAATGGCCAATCCACCTACTGAACTCAACTGCAGTAGTTAAAACAACAGTAAAATTGACAGTTCTCATTGACCAAAAGCTAAAATTTGGACAATTTTAAGTGGTGGTGAGACCATAGAGCACAAGGAACTCTTGGACACTGTTTTTAGGTGTGTAGATCAGAATATTTGCTCTGGAAGGATCTAGTTGGTTACAGTTTGTGCTTATCATTCAACACAGCAACTGCACCCACTGAATACATCCAAGAGAAACTCTAACACACACACAAAATGAGACACCACCAATACAAGAAAGTTGGTAATATTGAAACTATGTAAGTAACTTAAGAAAAAAATGGATAATGAAATATATACAATGAGATAGTACATAGTATTTAATATGAATAGCCTTGAGCTATATGCATCAATAGAAATAAATCCCCAGAACAATACTGAGCGAAAAAAGCAGAATTATATGTCGAGATGTTTGAAAACATGTGAAGTTTTTATTTGAGATACATACATATGTAGTAATAGAATAAAAAGGTGAATGGAAATAAAATATATCAAGTTAGGGGAAAATGATTACCTCTGGGAAGAAAGAAAAAAAAAGGATTGGAGGTTAAGCAAAGAGCTTTACTGTATTTGTAATGTTTTACTTCCTTAAAAATAATTCTGAAGCCAATATTGGGAAAATGTCAAGAGTTTAAGAGTGGGTGGGGGTTACATGACTGTCCTCTTTGTTGCCATGCTCTTCTGTATATTTGAAGTACTTTAATTAGTAAAACAATGTATATATAATAAACAAACTCCACAGTGTTTATCTTGAAGATGAGAAAGAGAAACTGAGTGAAAATTGTTCATTGGGATAATGACCTCTTAAGAATTACCTCCATCATAATATAATAAGTTCGGTGGGCTCAGCTCAGGAGACAGTGATGAGACTTATGCTGTCATGAACATATAACAGAGAGAATGATGCCTAAAATTAGCAGCAGTGACAGGGTCAGAAGCCCTTATACCCTAACTATTCCCAACAAGGAAAGCTGTCCCAAATCACCACTTGTGATGGTCTGATGGGAACGGGAGTTGTCCCTCTATCAGGACTCTCGCTGTTTTCAGAAAACACTATCAGCTGAGCTGTCATTTTTAACAAAGCCCAAAAGGAGAGCGAAAGCTTTGTTTCTCTCTTTGCCTACCCCTCCAACATTGTTTGATGTACCTATTCAGTTGTTAATAAACTGTTGTGTTGCACAGCTGCACTGTGCTGATATGAAAGTTAGTTGATAGCGCTGTCTGTAATTATGAGGGGGAGTATGGATGTTGTGTGATGTGAAAAGTTTATGTGCATACAGATTGACTGAAGAAGCAAGTAAAAAAACAGCAGAGTTGAGATTATAGAGATTGTGGATCTTTCTGGGATTTAGGGCTGGGTTTGGCTTTTCTCCAAAGAGGTAACCCATTCATGTCTAAAAGTAAAGAAAGAAATGAAAGAGAATACAGCTAAATATGAGAATTTTAAAATATTTTTTAGTCCTTCCTTTCATTATTTCAGTAGATGAAGACCAAATTGAACCAAAAAAGTAACAGTAACAAAAAGTGAGTAGCAATATCAGATTTTAAAATTGGCCAACATGAAGATCAAATAGGAAGGCCCCCTGGAAATGTAGTAAGATGAGAGTCTGAAAACTGAGCTTGAGACTTAGACCTGACATAAATTACCACTTTTATGAAATTGAGGCATCATGCAATGATGGTTTGGGGCTAGATCAATGTTTCTTAAATGTATTCCTTAGGCCACCTGCATCAGAATCAAGTAAAGGTACTCATGACAAATGCAGATTCCTGGACCACACCACAGACTTAAAGGATTAGCATGCATTGGCCAGGCTAATAAGATATGTTTTAACAACTCCATGAATTTGTGTATACCATTTGAAATCCAGTATTGAGTATACCAGATTTTATTTATTTATTTATTTTTTAAGTGTCTCCAACATCCTTCATTTTTACTTTTATTTTTTTTAGTTTTTAAATTTTAGTATGGTTGATTAACAATGTAGTGTAAGTTTCAGGTGTACAACACAGTGATTCAGTTATATATATATATGTGTATATATATATCAATACATATATATGTATATATATACTTTTTCAGATTCTTTTCCAAGTTATTACAAAATATTGAGTATAGTTCCTTGTGCTTTACAGTAAGTCCTTGTTGGTTATCTACTTTATATATAGTAGTGTGTATACCAGATTTTAAATGCTACCTCCAAACCTTTGATGATCGAACATGATTCTATTTGACTATGTCCAGATTTTATGACATTTTCTGCATTCTGTAAGAAAACTAATCTGTTTTCTTAAGTTTTTGGTGTAGTTTTCCGAAAATGCAATGTATGATCTGCCCTTTGAATAAGTGTTCACAATTCCTAGTAAAAACAGCTCTCTAGAAATTTCTGTTGACGATGCTGATGAAAAAATAGAATAGATACTTATATTCAGAAGCATTATCATTTAATTCCATACAGTGAAACAGAATAGGATATTTAGAAAAGTTATTTAGCAAGGGAAGGTAAGATCTTTCATAGGAACTACCCAGGATTAGCTTCCTTAGTTTACTGCTTTCTGTACTCATCTGCAGTATTTCACTGTGTGGATTCTAGTTTAGTTTCTCTAAATTTGCTTTCTACTCTTTTTCTTTCATCAAATATTTGCTAAATCTTCTAAATGCCAGGACTTTTGCTTCATGCATGGGATACTAAGATTGAGAAAAGACAGTCGTTCTCCTCAAAGAACTCACAAGTTTTGGGGGTAAATAGACAATATACACTACCATATTATTATGGAGGTATTAAAACAATTATGAATAAAATGATTTAATACCACAGAAAAGGAAGCAACTTGCTCTCATTTGGAGAAATCAAGGATGATTTTACCAAAGAGGTGATATTGGATCTGGGTCTTAGAGATTATTATGCTAGAGAGGGAAGGTGAATAGAAAAGGCCAGAAGGGATGTGAGGAAAGTTCCAGGAAGAAGGGAAGCCTAAGCAAAGGCATAAAAGTTTAAAATGGTACCATCTGTTTAGGAAATGATACATTATTCTTGGTTTGGGAGAGAAAGATAGTATATAAGTTTGCAAAATAAACTTAGGTTCAAATTGGGAAGGTCTTGAATGCCGTGCTAAAACTTAAGTTAATTTTTAATTCAGTGTGATGGCTTGCTGTGACCTATGTTTTGAAAAAGTTCTCTAGAACAAATATAAAAAGTAGAGAATAATCAGTAGCTAATAGACCGGTTAGGAGACTGGTACAGTACAGGTCTAGGTGAGCCCCTGAATTAGTCAAGAAGCGATAGCAATGGAAAGAAAGGGCTAGATTGGAGAGTTATTTCAGGAGCAGAACTTAGCAGATCAGATATGTGGAAAGAAAGGGCCTAGATGAAATGTCAAAGATGTTTCTGTGGTTTCTAGATTTTGGTGACTGAGAAGATGAAGAAACAGTAGAGATAGATCAATTGAGAAGTAAGAGCACAGTGGGTGGATGAGCTTGATTTTTGACATGTGGAGTTTGAAGTACTTGGGATTTGGAGCTCATGAAAATGTGGTCCTGGGCATGGAGAATTGGAAGACATCAGCATAAAGTTCATGGCTGAAATCATTGGAGTACATAGGCTACCTGGGGGAAAGTTAGAAAGACAGTATAAGAGAGTTAAGGATAGAAAACTGGAGAACATCTACTTTTAACTCCTGTTGCATACTGGCAGATATCACAATAAATCACCTGTGATAGAATGAGACAGAGAATGTGAGCACCTAGTTAACATGAGAAAGAAAGTGTTAAAGTTATATGAAGACACAGAACTGCTAAATTGGCAATGCTTAAAGTAGCAAATGATTGTAACATTTGTTTCTTCAGATTGGACCACACCAGATGTATAACATGTTAATAAGAGAGGTTTTATAACAATTATGTAAAATGTATTTAATGAAGGGCATCAATATTATAAGATTAAAAGAAAGAGAAGCAGGTGACAGTTTGGTTGCATGGAATGCAAAAATAGTATGCCATTACTTTTTTTTTTTTATTTTTTTTATTTTTTGGCTGTGTTGGGTCTTCGTTTCTGTGCAAGGGCTTTCTCTAGCTGCGGCAAGGAGGGGCCACTCTTCATCGCGGTGCGCGGGCCTCTCACTATCGCGGCCTCTCTTGTTGCGGAACACAGGCTCCAGACGCGCAGGCTCAGTAGTTGTGGCTCATGGGCCTAGCTGCTCCGCGGCATGTGGGATCCTCCCAGACCAGGGCTTGAACCCGTGTCCCCTGCATTGGCAGGCAGACTCTCAACCACTGAGCCACCAGGGAAGCCCGCCATTACTTTTTTTGGACCACTAATTAAATCTTTTATAAGTTTTCTACAGCTTGAGGTTAAGAATTATTTGTGGGGCTTCCCTGGTGGAGCAGTGGTTAAGAATCCGCCTGCCAATGCAGGGGACAAGGGTTCGAGCCCTGGTCCAGGAAGATCCCACATGCTGCAGAGCAACTAAGCCCATGCACCACAACTACTGAACCTGTGCTCTAGAGCCAGCGAGCCACAACTACTGAGCCTGCATGCCGCAACTACTGAAGTCCGCTTCTCCGCAACAAGAGAAGCCACCACAATGAGAAGCCCGTGCACTGCAACGAAGAGTAGCCTCCACTCACTGCAACTAGCGAAAGCCCGTGCAGCAACGAAGACCCAATGCAGCCAAAAATAAATAAATAAATAAAATTTATTTAAAAAAAAAGAATTATTTGTGATAAATTGAAAGGAACAATTATATAAAGAGGGAAATATCCAGAAACAAAAGGAAGTGAACAAGTTATGTTTTAATTTTCTTTCAACGTCTCTCTTATTTTATGACTTTACTGCTAAAATTGATAGAGTGAAGAGAAGAGAATGAATTTAATTCATAACAATAAACACTTTCCCACTAGGTAAAGAATTAATTTAGCAATTCAGAGAATGAGAATCTGGCTCATTATTGTAATTAATTCAGTAGGATTTTAATAATTTCTTTTTGAATTTTATTTTATTTTATTTTTTATACAGCAGGTTCTTATTAGTTATCTGTTTTATGCATATTAGTGTATACATGTCAACCCCAATCTCCCAATTCATCACACCACCCCCCCACCCCACTTTCCCCCTTTGGTGTCCATACATTTGTTCTCTACATCTGTGTCTCTATTTCTGCCTTGCAAACCAGTTCATCTGCACCATTTTTCTAGATTCCACATATATGTGTTAATATACGATATTTTTTTTTCTCTTTCTGACTTACTTCACTCTGAATGACAATCTCTAGGTCCATCCACGTCTCTACAAATGACCCAGTTTCGTTCCTTTATATGGCTGAGTAATATTACATTGTATATATGTACCACATCTTCTTTATCCATTTGTCTGTTGCTGGGCATTTAGATTACTTCCATGACCTGACTATTGTAAATAGTGCTGCAATGAACATTGGGGTGCATGTGTCTTTTTGAATTATGGTTTTCTCTGGGTATATGCCCAGCAGTGGGATTGCTGGGTCATACGGTAATTCTATTTTTAGTTTTTTAAGGAACCTCCATACTGTTCTCCGTAGTGACTGTACATTCCCACCAACAGTGCAAGAGAATTTCCTTTTCTCCACATCCTCTCCAGCATTTGTTGTTTGTAGATTTTCTGATGATGCCCATTCTAACTGGTGTGAGGTGATACCTCATTGTAGTTTTGATTTGCATTTCTCTAATAATTAGTGATGTTGAGCAGCTTTTCATGTGCTTCTTGGCCATCTGTATGTCTTCTTTGGAGAAATGTCTATTTAGGTCTTATGCACATTTTTTGATTGGGTTGTTTGTTTCTTTAATATTGAGCTGCATGAGCTGTTTATATATTTTGGAGATTAATCCTTTGTCCACTGATTCATTTGCAAATATTTTCTCCTATTCTGAGGGTTGCTTTTTGTCTTGTTTATGGTTTCCTTTGCTGTGCAAAAGCTTTTAGGTTTCATTAGGTCCCATTTGTTTATTTTTGTTTTTATTTCCATTACTCTAGGAGGTGGATCAAAAAAGATCTTGCTGTGATTTATGTCAAAAAGTGTTCTTCCTATGTTTTCCTCTAAGAGTTTTATAGTGTCTGGTCTTTAACAAATTTTTATTGAGTGCTTACCATATGGCAGACACTATTCTAGGTGCTGGGATATACCAGAGAACAAGACAGATGAGAATTCCTGCCTTTGTAAAGTTTATCAAATAAATAACTAATACTTAATCGTTGGTAATTGCTAGAATAAAGGGGGGCAGGAAAAAGGGATAGGATGTATATGGGGGCAGCAGTTGTTGAAACTGCAAAAAGAATGATCGGGAAAAACCTCACTGAGAAAGTAATATTTGAGCCATAGCTTCAAGGAGGGCCATGTAGACATTGGAGGGAGGAGTGGTTCTAGGCAGAGATTATAGCAAATGCAAAGACAAGAGTAGGAACATACTAGCTGTATTGGGAATACAGGCAGGAGTCCTGAGAGCCTGGACTGGACTCGAGTATCCGGAAGGGAGAGAGGCAGGGCAGAGGTGACAGGCAGCCTTGGCCATCCTGAGAACTTTGCCTTTTCTTCTGAGTAAGATGCCAAAGGAAGTTTTCAAGCAGCGTTGGAAGAATTCTACAGTCTTAAGTTACAATGGAATAAGGTACTGGCATAGTTTCTGTGGTTGGCTTTCTTACAGAAAATAAATTTCCCATTTTTTTGTATGTACATCTTGTGGTAAGCAGAATTCTAAGGATGGCCTGCAAGAGTCCCATCCCCTAGTTACCCAGTGCTAATTGAGCTACTACTATGAAAGGATTTTGCAGATGAAATTAAGGCTACTATCAACTGACTTTTAACTAGGGAGATTACCTAGGATTACCAGAGTAGGTCCAATATAAAAACATGAGCTCTTAAAAGCAGAGGAGAAAGACAGGTGATTTAAGCAGAGGAAGAGATCAGAGAGATTCAAAGCAAGGACTCCACCTGCCATTGCTGGCTTTAAAGATGAAAAGGGGGCTACAAGATAAGGAATGTAGACAACCTCTAGAAGCTGAGAACAATCCGAGGCCAGCAGCCATTTAGGAAGCAGGCACATTAGTCCTTAGTCCGTACCTGCAGCCTCACGGAACTGAATTCTACCAATAACTTGAATGAACTTGGAGGTGGATTCCTCCCCAGAGCCTTTGGAAAGGAGTACAGACAGCCCTGCCACCTTGACTTCAGCCTGTGAAACCTGGAAAAGAGAACCAGCTGAACTTTGCTTTGTCCAGACTACTGAACGGCAAAACTGAGATAATAAATGGGTGTTACTTTAAGCTGCTAACTTTGTGGTACTTTGTTATGGCAGCAATAGGAAACTAAAACACATCTGAAGGAAAAAACATCTAAATATTCTGTCAGCCTAACATTTCATTGAGAACAAAGTCAGTGCCTTGTTCATCTAAGAAAATTCTCTTTATTCTTCTGTATGTGAATGTCCTGGTTCAGACATAACTCAGTATAAGAGGATGAATTAATGAAGTGGAGAAGGAATCATGTGTTGCTTCAGTGGATAAAGAAATCAAAATGCTTTACTTTGGGAACTTGATTATTGTATCATTTTCTAAATAATCTCTGTTCTAGTCTGTTCAGAAAGCCTAGAATCCATTAAGAAAAGTTAAAATATATCAGGGGCTGGAGACTAAATAAATAAATAAGGTATTTGGCTATATTCTTTTTTCATAACTGTACCTTAAAAAGAAAACAATCAGAAAAATTTTCTTAACTACTTAAGAACAAGAAAGCAATGAAATAAAAGACTATCATAATTTCATACTACCATAAGGAATCTCAGAGCTTTGCAGGATTATAGGTATAGAGGACAAACGCTATAGTTCCCCAAAACTGTCCCTAGGTTTGGTTGCACGTATTTGCTATTGTCATATCTACCATAGAATGGAAGGCAGACTTGTTTCATGATGAGCTTCTTAATTCCACATCAACATAAAAGACAAATGGCCACAGGCTCTCAACCTCCTTGAAACATGAAATATTCTTATAGACCTTCAAGTCTTGCATAACTCACAGCGCTTGCTCTTATCTGAACATCTTGAGCATGGTGTTTCTCTGGCTAGGAGATTTTTTTTTTTCTGACGCACTGTGTGCATTTGTGTGAGGGCCAAGTCACTGACGTCAAAACACTGACTCTTGCATTTTCCTGTAAAACATTCCAGCCACTTTAAAGCCTATCAAAAAAGACAGTGAAAAGTGCCCCCACAAGTTCTAGTCTTTAGTGAAGATGATGAAACACACTCAGAAATAAATGGCATCATTCAAACTAGAGCTTAAAAACACCAGATTGATCCATTGGTTTCAAACAGGTTTCCAATAACAGCTGACAGCAGCATCCTGTGGAGCTCAAAAGATGGTCTTGTATTATTTGAAAGTGGCCCTTTCAAACATAGCCATCATTTGGAACACTTCTGAAAGCCCTTCTCTTTCTCCCTGTATATTTGACTCCATCCCTTTCTCTTCCCCTTGCAAATTTTCCTACAGAATTGATCAACTCAGAAAAAAGGAGGGAAAGCTTACATATATAAATAAATATATATAAAATGTATTTTATATATTCCAGATAATCATTTCTTATCTGATTAAACATACCAAAATATACACGTATCTCCATCCTAGATTCCCCAGACCACCAAAGATTGTAGCCTCAAATTTTTAAAAATAGATTTCTCTTTTGGATATTTTGAGTTTTATTAGAACTTTTGAAAATATTAAACACCTATGACTGTCCTTTCTCCTTGAGGCTAGGGATATTTTAGACAGCAAATATCACATTTTGCTATTCTAAAACTGCTTCAATTGTCCATTTTTTCATTCATCTATTTTAAATAATTTTTAGGCTTCTACTGAATATCTACTATCATGTACCAGGTTCAGTACTTGGCACTGGGGATACATAGATTAATAGGATGCAGTCCCCACCTGTGAAGAATTCATAATCTACTTACTGAACCAATTTCACACACACACCCCCAACGCACACCCACCAACTAATGAACAGATGCCAATTGAAAGCTATGTCTACAATTAAGATGATTCAAGTTCATCTCAGTTGGGGAATGGGAAATTTCTTAATAAATTATGACTTGACCCTTTCACCTACTCTCAAATGGATTTTTATCATCTATTATTTATCAATTGATCTTTGAGGCTGAACTAACTCAATATATTTTGTGCTGTCTTCTTAAAGGCAGTTATGTTTCTTGGAACTGAAGTGTATTAAGGGAATCATCATTGTTATCCTTAAACAATGTTAGTAAATAGTATAAAAATCAGAGACCATTTCTATCAGGTTGAAATAGGTGCCAACAGAGACAAGGGGGTCAAGCAGGGGAGATTAAAAAGTACACCAGTGTCTCATACAGTCCATGAACCTGTGGCAAGAAAACGTTTCATAGCTGGGCATAAAAAAATTAGCAATGGTACCCTTTGTAAGTTGTTCTAATGGTGAGTCAGAGAAACCGTCTTTAAACACAATGACATTAAACACAAATTTACTACACATGTGTTTCTTTTCTTTGAGAATTTGAGAGATTTTCTTTTAAAATAGGAAATGCTAAATGAGTAAATGAGTGAATGGAAAAAGCAGCAGAGGTTCAGAGAAGAAAAATGAGAATCCCCTTCTTTGACAATCTGTAGCTGAAAGCAGAGGAAACTGAAATATTAGTCCCCCTCAAAATGGGACATCTTGTTGCAGAGAAGATGCAAGGTAGTAACTTCTATAATTGTAATCTCTTTTCCAAGAAACCTTGAAAATCATTAAAATACCCCTCTTTCTTGTGGCCAAGCTTTCATAAGTATGGTGGAATTTGCATAATTTGCATAATTCTACCTTGCCGTATTTTTCCATAACCTAATAAGGTACTTTATTTCAATAAAACAGCAATGAGACCAAACATGATTGTTAGGCTCAATATCAATTGTCCCTCATTAATGTTGCAGAGAAGCTATTAGCATTTTGAGGAAAACAAGGTGTACTTAGTTAGTGGGACATGACCCTGCTGTCACTAAATTATATCTATGATTAATGATCTTCTCAAGTTTAAAGTTTGAATCACAACAAATAGATTATAAGTGAAAAGATGGGGGTGGGATAGAGTAATGTGGAAAAGACGAACCTTAAGACTTGAGTCAGACCTGCCATTGTTCAATACTGAATTCAGCTCATAGTGCAATTGACCTCAAGGTTGATGCTCAAATTCCAGAGCAGTTGTTTTCAACCCTGGCCACACATAAAAATCACCTGCAGAGCTTTTTTAAAGTCCCAGTGTTCAGGTCCCACCTCAGACTAATTAAATACTCTGGAGGTGAAATCTGGGTACTATGAGGTTTTCAAAGAATAAATGCCATAATATCCACATTTAAGAAATGAAATTGGAGTCAGGGAAAAAAAAAAAAAAACAGAAAACCAGGAGAACTGTATTTAAACACGTTGTAATAAAAGTCTTTGGTTTGGGTTTTCTATATTACATTAATGGTATGAAAATTATGTTTCTGTGACATACTGGTTAGTCCAGAGCTAAATTTAAAAAATTGCGGTGTTAGTTTCTAGGTATTTATCTCACCAGTGGAAGTATCATCTTATTCTATGAAACACAATTTTATTTCACTTTAACAATCCAACATAATCACAGCCAAATTTGAAAAAGTTGAAACCTACAAAGTTAGAACTTTTTTAGAACTACCTGCAAAAAGCTTTTTCCTGTGGGCATGTACATGTATATAAATTCACACACCTACTATACTGTGACTCCCTTTTCAGTAAGTCTGATTTAGGGGCCACTCAATTTGATAACGATAGATTTGTTATCAGAAACACTGAAAAGACTTAACTATTGTAGCATTGTTTAGAATGAGCTATTTCAGGAGGTATCAGAAATAAAGCATAAGATTACATTCAAAAGTTTACAAGCTCTAAACCTTGAAAAGAATATGGTATAGTTCCAAGTGTAATTCAAAGTAGACACAAGATGAAAGGAAGAAAGAAAAAGAAAGAAAGAAAGAGAAAGAAAGAAAGAAAGAAAGAAAGAAAGAAAGAAAGAAAGAAAGAAAGAAAGAAAGAAAGAAAGAAAGAAAGAAAAAGAAAGAAAGAAAGAAAGAAAAAGAAAGGTAGAGAGTGAGGGAGGGAGAAAGAAAAGGAGTGAGAAAGAAAAAGAAAGAAAAAGAAAAAAGAAAGGAAGGAGGAAGGAAAGGAGGGGGGAAGGAAGGAAGGAGTGATAAGGATGGAAACAAACAAAATTTGCTATTCTTTTTCACCCCTAATCCCCTAACCCATTTCTTTTGATCACTTGCCTTCTCCTCTTTCATTCATCCCTCCATCCCTTCTTTTGACATATATTCCTAGCAACTCCCAAAGCTGGTGAATTGCCACCGTACTTACTAAAACAGTTTCACAAAGATGGCCAACTAGATTCAGAAATAAATAATTTCTAGTCTTAGTTCTGAGTAACCCTCTTAGACATTGCATAGATCGTCCTGTTGTTCTACTGCCTGCAGTTCTGTTATAGTAACTGATTGAGATACAGTTTTTGAATGTATTCACTTTATTATTTAAGAGAGTCATTGTCACCTTGAGAGTGCCACCTGTTTAATTTAGTATGTTGGTCCTTTCAGTCTAGTTGTTGGAAGGTACTGTATGATACGAATTTTTGTGAATTAGGTCAGTTGAGAGATCCTTTCAGTGCTTATATTGGAGAGTTAATTCTTCATTTTTTTTCTCAGCTTATAGGGCAGTTAATATGACCCTGAACTCCTTGTGAATGAATTACCAACTTTAGTTAAGTAATTTCAGATCGAGAGGAATCAGTACAGAGATTCAGATTCCTCCCTACATACAAACTATTTCCTTTTACCACGTACCTTAGGAATAGCTAGTAGTCAGAAGAAAATAGAAAAATATCTTTATTTTCTAATAATGTAGTCATCACTCAGAAAAAAGGAGAAGTCTTCTTTTAATTTAGTGAAACCAAAAATTGTAGTTAATTATATAATTAGTTGATTCATTACTAACTAATTTTATGTAGTGGCAGAGGCATTTAATCTTGAGTCCTCCACACCCTTGGAATATATTAGCATTGGAAATCATGGATTAAATTCTTGGGCATATTGGAAAGGTAAATATAATGGTGATATGTGTTATATAAATATGTGCATAAATATGTAGGTAGAGATATGATTTGAAAATGGCTGGACTGGTGTGTTATCGGTTATGAATTTTTTTTAGATGTTTAACTTGCTGCCAAATTTTGTGCTTAGTTGGAGAGTTTCATATGATTTTTTGTATGTTTATTTATGGTATTTTTTTTTCACTAAAAATGCATCATTACCTTAGCAGCTGCTGCACCACATGGAACAGCATGTGTGCTTTTTAAAAGAGATCCAGAGCACCTTCCCCCAGAAACCCGAAGCCAATATGCTTTGGGAAGTCTGCAGCAGGACTCAGATTTCACCAGCAAGATAATATACAATTTAGATATTTTTGCAGACTTTTTTTTCCCTATAATAATTTTCTTTACCATTTCTTCTTTCCTAAGTATTCTATTTAAAAATACCATTTCAAAAAAGGAAAAATATATAAAAGTTAATGCATAACAAGTGAGACCTTAAAATACATTCTCTCTTTTGCTTGGGGCCATTTTGGAAGGCGCTTGGGACTGCCTCTAGTTGACAACAAAAATAGGAGAGAAAAGTACAGAAATGGGTAATGGTGTATGTTTCATGAATGAGCCTTTCCTTCTTTATATATTTGAAAGAGTCTGCACCTTATTTCTTGTGTGTGTATGTTTGTGTGGGTACGCGGAGGAAGAGAGGAGAAGGAGAGGGGAGGGGAGAGCAAGTCTGAACAGGAGTCATTCCAAGTCGGTGGTCTTCTTCTGCTTAGGCACTCAAGTTCCTGTCCCCACTTTCATGCATCTCTTGAAAATCTCATTTAAATCCCCAGCCCCAACTCTACATCCTGATTTTTATACTTCTCCCCTTTGGGCGTATTCCAGATTGTCCTTGGGTAACACAACTTCAAGGCTGCTACTCACGTCAGGCATAGACAAATAGGCAGTGGAACAATGCTGGCAAAGTGATCCACAAATGTAGCACACTGTATATTTTGTGTAAATGATGTTGATTCATTTTCCTGACTTTTTAATGAAATTACATGTTTAAATGCAATGTCTGTTTTAAATCATGTGGACTTGAGAAGACTTTATCTCATCAAAACACAGTTCAAGATATGCAGTGGACCTTTATCAATCCCCCTGCCAAAATCACTGTCTAAGGGTAATTTGGGAGTAAGTTCCTAACGTCTATTTTTAAAAGAAGAAAAGATACAATTTTGAAGAATGGTATCATAAAGAAAACAATACACATATCAAGATTCCTGATACTGTTTTTTGTTGTTGTTGTTGTAGGACTACTGCCTCAGTTTATTTTTTATTTATTTATTTATTAAAAAAAATTTTTTTAACGTCTTTATTGGAGTATAATTGCTTTACAATGGTGTGTTAGTTTCTGCTTTATAACAAAGTGCATCAGCTATACATATACATATGTTCCCATATCTCTTCCCTCTTGCATCTGCCTCCCTCCCACCCTCCCTATCCCACCCCTCTAGGAGGTCACAAAGCACGGAGCTGATCTCCTTGTGCTATGCGGCTGCTTCCCACTAGCTGTCTCTTTTACATTTGGTAGTGTATATCTGTTTTTTTATCTGTGAAAAAAATCAAGCAAATGAATATATTTGATTTGATGTACCAGGTAAATATTTAATATACGGTATTCATCATTATACTTACTTATTTTAAAGCATGAATCCATAGAGGCATGGAAAGTAAGATATATCAGAAAAGAAATAAATAGTCCTGAATGTGAAGCTGGGCAACCAAATCTAATCCTGACTACCAAGGTTGGTACCACATCTGTGGTCCTTCAGTCCCTCCATGGTAAAACGTGCAGGATGGATGACTTCAGGTGGCTCACATTCAGTAGTTTCAGGGACTCGGCAGGTGATATAAGTGAGTGAAGGGCTGTGATACTGAAGGCAGCCTGAAAAATGGCAACTGACCCTTAGACCCTATGTCAGGGAGAGAGTAGGTGGTGGGGATGCGGAACTACAGTGTGTATGGCTGGTCTGAAAGGGACCGAAGCCACTCAGCTACAGCTGCTTGTGGCATATGGGAAGATGAGGCTCAATGTGGCATATCTAACTTTAAAGAAACCCTAAAAATCCAGATTTAAACATGAAATCTTAAGACTTTTCTAAAGTGATCATCAATTCAAGTATTGCTTTTTTTTTTTTTTTAAAGTACGCTGTGCACATCTGTGGGACATATCTGATTCACAGGCTATCTGCATGTGTTAATAGGCTTTAGTCTGGATTATCATGAAGATGCACTAAAATTCTATGGATTTATGACAGTGTGAATTTCAAAGGGCAAAAGGCTAAGAGGCTGGTTTGGCTTAGTCAGAAAAAACTCTGAGCTCCAGGATGGTGGTCATGGATTTGAGATCGGGATCAGCCATGTATAAGCAGAGTGAGCCAGCCCTGCCACCGTCCATGCCTCAGCACTGCCTAATCATTGCCCCCAAAATATGGCCTTCTCACCTTTCAGGAGAGCGCCTCAATGCTAAATAATTCAGTTTGTTTCTACAGCATACAAGTTCAATCAGTGGCCAGTATAATAGATTAGATTAGACTACCACCAGGCCTGACTTTTGTCCTGCCTGGCCCTCACAAACCTTGGCAAGATTGAATAAGCCAAATTCAAGTGAGAGTTGGTACTGGAGAAATAGGAATTGGCTCTTGGTTCAGTCTGTGATCCAAGAGGCTGTGTTGTGAAGGGCAGCAGCAAGGGCCAAAAAACCAGTGGAGCTGTGGAGTAGGGGTGCCAGAGACACAGGCAAGCAAGAGCCAAGGATTGGTGACTTGGAAAGCTGGTGTAATAACTGGAGCTGTGGCTGTAGACCACAGGGTAAGCTGGCTTAATTCTGCTGGATAACCTCTCTGCCCAAGAGCTGCTGTCAGGGGGCCAGGAGTTTTGTGTCCTGGCTCTTTCTTTACTGCATCTTAGTGGTATCTCTCAGCTCACAACTGTTAGAGAGCATAACCTCCATATCTGCTGTCTAGCTCTTTATTAAAAAAAAGTTTGTCTGAGACATGTGAAATTGAGGTAGGATTGTCTTAGGGATGTGCTAGCCTACATTCCCTAGGTTGGTACTCCAATTCTGTCCTTGGACTATAGAAAACCACCAGATTTTGGGATAGTTTAACCTAGGTCCTCAGATTTGCTTGCCCTGTGTTGCATTTTATTATTAAGCCCTCTAATTTTATTAAAGCTAACTAGGTGAGACAGAGATATGATTGTATCCCTGAAAAATGCTTTTGAATATCATTTTCATTAGATCACTGAGAGTTCCTCTGTAAAGTTTTGGAAAATATTTCTATTAAAGTTCAGTGAACTTGTCACTTTTTGGCCAGTCTGTAAAGAAGCTCAAAGCCAAAGATGCACTGTCTTACAAAGCTAGGTTATTCCTTGAGTCTGCATATTTATATTCTACAATTTTCCTTGGTCTTATTTATTTACTCATATACCATCTGGAAAGGGTGAGGGAACAAATCCAATGAACAAGCTAAAACTTTAACAGATATTTCTTTTTTTTTAATACAAAGAAATTAGGAACTACTAAATCTAAAGATATACAAAATTGAAACAACACAAATTTAGCTACCTCCTATATAGGTATGCACAAGACTCCAATTCAATAATCCAGGAGAAAATACCCTTCTTTCCCAAATCTTCAAACACAGCCATGTGTAGCTTTTTTTTTTTTTTTTTAATTTATTTATTTTTGGTTGCGTTGGGTCTTCATTGCTGCATGCAGGCTTTCTCTGGTTGTGGCGAGCAGGGGCCACTCTTCTTTGCAGTGCGCGGGCTTCTGACGGCGGTGGCTTCTACTGTTGTGGAGCACGGGCTCCAGGCACGCGGGCTTCAGCAGTTGTGGCACGTGGGCTTCAGCAGTTGTGGCACGTGGGCTCGGTAGTTGTGGCTTACGGGCTCTAGAGCTCAAGCTCAGCAGCTGTGGCACACAGGCCCAGTTTCTCCGTGCCATGTGGGATCTAACCGGACCAGGGCTCGAACCCATGTCCCCTGCTTTGGCAGGTGGATTCCCAACCACTGTGCCATCAGGGAAGCCCATGCATCATTAACAGTAGCTAGATTGACCCTACTGGACCTTCTTAGAAGTATTTTAATGTTGTTACAATATCAGTTTCCCACATCACTCTACCCAAATCCTGTGCCAAAAACTCCAGCTTCAATTATATTATCTTCTTAGCAATTGTAAGTTTACCTCCTTTTTAATCTTCACCTTAGTAGGCAAACTAGATGGCTTGACCAGAATTTAACCTTTATTTTTACATGCCTTGGACTAAAACAAGAATTGTATAGTATTCCCATCACAAGGAGGAAAAGGGGGAAGAGCAGTCTTCTTTGAAAGGCTGTAAACTTCTAAGACACTACACTATTCCAAAATCTAGGAATCAAAAAACTGTTCTTAATATTTGCCTGTCAGCACTGTCTAAGCCAGTGAACCTGGAAGGTTAATTCCTGAGCTTATGTTTCTTTATCTGTAAAATGGAGATAATATTTCTTTCATTGAGTAGCTGGGAATTTTAAATTACCCGTTGTATGTGAAGTTAATTGGAAAGTCATTATTCAAGGGTGAATTTCCATTTGTTTGTTTTTAGGGGTGGAGCTAAGACTGGAGGATATTGGTGGAATCCTGGACTTGTGTCGTGACTTTGACTCACCCTAGGACCTTAGTTACTTAACTTCCCCAAACCACAGGCTTCCTACTGGAAAATTAAACATCCTGTCTACCTTAGCAGATTGTTGGATATTCACATAAATAGAAAGCACTCTTCAAATGAAAATCATTATTAAATCTCTGAAAAATTCTTATTCAAGAAACCATAATTATTTTTATCCAAATATTCCATTTGTATCCATTTCCAATGTACAATATAGCATACTATATTGAAATTAGACATAAAGACATTATCAACAAAAATTAGACATTTTTTAAATTTTTATTTATTTTATTTATTTTTATTTTTGGCTGCATTGGGTCTTCGTTGCTGCACGTGGGCTTTCTTCAGTTGCGGCAAGTGGGGACTGCTCTTCGTTGCAGTGTGTGGGCTTCTCATTGCGGTGGCTTCTCTTGTTGCGGAGCACGGGCTCTAGGCATGTGGGCTTCAGTAGTTGTGGCACGCCAGCTCAGTAGCTGTGGCTCACGGTCTCTAGAGTGCAGGCTCAGTAGCTGTGACGCTGGGGCTTAGTTGCTCCATGGCATGTGAGATCTTCCCGGACCAGGGCTCGAACCCGTGTCCCCTTCATTGGCAGGTGGATTCTTAACCACTGCGCCACCAGGGAAGCCCAAAATTAGACATTTTTTAAAAGTTAAGATTGTATTCACTGAAAGGGATTCTGGTTGAAGCTTGAAAATTAATGGCTATTAACCAAATCTGCTCTTTTTAGAACAATATATATGACTTAGTATTGCAGTGATTTCTGTAGAATATACAAATACCGTTGTTAAAATTTTTAATAGTAGCCCTCTCTAGAGTTGCCACTGATGTGATAATGGTCTAGAATGATAACATTCCCATTTTTTTTCAAGTCTGTGACAAGCCTGCAAATTTTATGATACCAAGTTATATAAAGGTTAATAGTTGGTAACCACTAGCCATCAATCCATCATTCAGTCACACGTTCATCCTCACCCCTAATTTTACTTACATGAACACACATCATTCTCTACCCTCTACAGTCAGTATTACCACTATTTTTCATCTTCCTAATAAAAGATTGTAAACATTTACAAAGAAATTCAGAGTATTAAAACACCTATATTGAGACCATATTAACTATACTCAGCTTTCCCCAAACTCGATGGCCTTCTGATGATTAAGTGTTTGATCTTGATCTATCCTTCAAAGGCTAAGAATTGGTCCCTAAATATTCAAATCTCCTGCACAGATGTCAGTAATTCAAGTTTGTGTGTGTGTAGGTATACGTATATATTAAATACTCTTAAATATTCTTTTAATGTCAGAATATATTACATTTTTGTTTTCTATGTATAATAACTGCTAAAAAGATGCTTCACAAAACCACAACAAGAGGGCAAGAAACTGTACAGTTAGAGCAATAATTAATCAGGTTGAACCAAGGCCAGAATCTTGGTGTCCAGTCCCTTGATCTTATTATTTATCACACAGCATGACCAAAAAAATAGGGGCAGGGGAGGAAGGGAATAAAAGGCCCTCCTGCAAGGACAGACAAAACCAGCCATTGATTGAATTGTATGATTGTTCACTGTCCCGTGCACCTGTGCTGCTTCCCACCCCTTGCAAAATCTCCTTGGTCCTGAGGTTGAACAGTGTTCATCTTGCAAACAATATCCAAATTGAGATTGGAAGAAAGACAAAAGGTAAATTTATCCTGACGCATTCTTCATTCCAAGCTCCCACCTTCCTGTGATGCATCGTCATTTTCAATGAAAAAGAAAAGCTATTTTCAGTAATGAAGAATGGATTCCCCTTCCTACCACTAATATCAGTACAACTGCATCCCACAGAAGTGTCACTTATGGAACCACAAACAGGAAGGCAGATGTCTCTGTGTCCTCTCATTTGTGCTTATTTTTCACAGAGCTGTAACAGTAAAGGCAGGAAATAAGGGTGCAGGGAAAAGGCTCCAGCCCAACTGGGAACGACCACATAGTGTTTCCTAAGAAAGTATTTTATTTTCATCGCAAAAGAAAAAAGATGTTCAGTGGATTAACTCTGATGATTCTGAAATTGGATCAGTTTCCTATCAGGCAAGAGCCAAAACATTTTCTGGTTTGGCAAAATCATACCCAAGTAGTCACAGCAAATCACTGCCCTTCCTTTGGCTTGAAGGGACTGTTTGGTGGCATTACAGTCATCAAGGTATAATCTTGCATCTAACCAAAGCAAACTAACAAAATCTTCAGTAGCCTATAAATGTGTTTCTAAAATCACATTTGGGAAGTCATTGTATCTGAGCATGAGACTTCTTGACCCAAATCTGGAAGGTGCTAGGATATCTTCATATCAGCCTCACACAAAGAAATAAGAAAGTTAACGTTTGTGACTGGGTCATCATCTAATGCCTGTAATAGGAGAATGCGAGTTTGGGGTCAAATATACTTGTGCAAATGGAGATACTGATGGGACATTCTGAAACTCAGTTTGTTCTCTAAAATGTATCAGTATCTGTAAGGACTGGTGGGAACATCAAATGAAATGATAAATATGTTAAATGCCAGGCATACAGGTATTAAACATATTATAGTTTTCATTTTATTATGATTATTATTATTGTTACTAGCATTTTAAGGATTTAGTTTAACTTTGGAATGCTTCCAATACAGACCTCCTGCTACAATAGACTTGATCTTTGAGAAAAATAACTTCAGGAATCAGAAACCAAATATGATGAATAAGAAAGAAGTTTTAAAATTGCTGTGCATTGGAGAAAGCTAGATTATTCGAATAGACATAATAATTAAAGCACCAAAGCCTATCATTTCTCCCTGAAAAGACAGAGTGAGAAGAGAAAGAAATAATCAATGATGTGTGAAAAAAAAAAATCTCCCCTCTTGGTTACCCCTTATTCAGTCTATTTCATGCAGCCATGCTTGAGGGCATAAAAGGTGACCTGGAGGCTGCTGGTAAAATCTGTTTCTGCTCCTCTGAGAAGCTGTTAACTCAACAAGCTGTGAACAGTCTCCCAAGTCCTGGGAGAACCACTGTGCACTTCTGATTGTGTTCTACCCACAGGCCAATGAGAGGACATGCACCCAGAGACTGAGGGTGGTAATGAGCCCAAAGGAAAAATAGGCCCATCCTGCCTGTCCCAGGAACTCTTCCTGCACCAGCCCTTCTTCTCATTTCATTGATCTCATAAAAACAGGCCCCATGCATTTCACTTGATTCAATTTTTAGACTAAACTTAGAGTGTAATGGAGGGGGCTTTGCCATATTGTTACTTCCAGTTTACATATGAGGAATCCTAGACACAGAGAGCTTAAATGCCCTGCCTAGGTACATACCTGGACGGCTGATGATTTGGGGCTTGAGCTCAGGTACACTGGCTACATAGCCTGAATTCTTTTTTTTTTTTTTTTTAATTGAAGTATAGTTGATTTACAGTGTTGTGTTAGTTTCAGGGGTATAGCAAAGCTATTGAGTTTTATATATATATATATATATATATATATATATATATATATATATATATATATATATACACACACACACATATATATTCTTTTTCAGATTTTTTTCCATTATAGGTTATTACAAAATATTGAGTATAGTTCCCTGTACTATACAGTAGGTCCTTGTTGGTTATCTGTTTTATATATAGTGGTGTGTATATGTTAATCCTAAACTCCTAATTTATCCCTCAGCCCCCTTTCCCCTTTGGTAACCATAATTTTGTTTTCTATATCTGTGGGTATATTTCTGTTTTGTATATAAGTTCATTTGTATCATTTTTTTTATATTCCACATATAAGCAATATCATATGATATTTGTCTTTGTCTGGCTTACTTCACTTAGTATGATAATCCCTAGGTCCATCCATGTTGCTGCAAATAGCATTATTTCATTCCCTTTATGGCTGAGTAATATTCCACTGTGTATATGTACCACATCTTCTATATCCATTCATCTGTCGATGGACACTTAGGTTGCTTCCATGTCTTGGCTATTGTAAATAGTGCTGCAATGGACATTGGGGTGCAAGTATCTTTTCAAATTACGGTTTTCTCTGGATATATGCCCAGGAGTGGTGCTGTCCAGTTTTCCCGGCACCACTTATTGATCATGTGGTAGCTCTATTTTTAGTTTTTTAAGGAACTTCCATACTGTTCTCCATAGTGGCTATACCAATTTACATTCCCACCAACAGTACTGGAGGCTTCCTCTTTCTCCACACCCTCTCCAAATCTATTATTTGTAGACATTTTGATGGTGGCCATTCTGACTGGTGTGAGGTGATACTTCATAGTAGTTTTGATTTGCCTTTCTCTAGTAGTTAACAGTGTAGAGCATCTTTTCATGTGCCTTTTGGCCATCTGTATGTCTTTTTTGGAGAAATATCTATTTAGATCTTCTGCCCAGTTTTTGATTGGATTGTTGGGTTTTGTTTTTCTTTTTTGATATTGAGCTGTATGAGCTGTTTGTATACTTTGGAGATTAATCCCTTGTCAGTTACATCATTTGCAAATATTATCTCCCATTCTGAGGGTTGTCTTTTCATTGATTTATGTTTCCTTTGCTGTGCAAAAGCTTTTAAGTTTAATTAGGTTCAATTTGTTTATTTATGTTTTTATTTCCGTTACTCTAGAAGGCAGATCCAAAAAGGTACTGCTGCGATATATGTCAAAGTTGTTCTGCCTATGTTTTCCTCTAGGAGTTTTATAGTATCCTGTCTTACATTTAGGTCTTTAATCCATTTTGGGTTTTTTTTTTATATGGTATTAGAGAATGTTCTAATTTCATTCTTTTACATGTAGCTGTCCAGTTTTCCCAGCACCACTTATTGAAGAGACTGTCTTTTCTACATTGTATATTCTTGCCTCCTTTGTCATAGATGAATCGACCATAGGTGTGTGGGTTTATTTCTGTAGCCTAATTCTTAACCTCAGCCACTTGCCTCCTTTGGACAAGGCAGTTCTCAGCAGATGTTGAATCTGAGAGGCAGAACTACAAACAATAGTGAGCCTAAAAATGGTTGCATTTACAAATGCTTTCATGAACTGAGTGTAAAATGAACACGTGGTACAGAGTGTGAATAGGAATGCCCATATTGTAGCATGGCCTCCAATCCTAAGATCACACAGCTATGCTATAAATCACAAAGATCAGGTCAAGCCACCAGGCCATTATTTAGAATAGAAAATAGAATCAACTTCAAGGAAAATATTTCTCCGTTTCAGGGTGAGAATTTGTGGAGCTACCTACACATACACACACACACACACACTAAAACCTTAGTAAAACAAAACACCAAACTACAAGCTTCTTGAGGCCAAAGATTCCAATGAAATATGCTTTTGTCTCCATGACTGAGAGCTTAAAAAGTATTTTTAAATGAATTGAAAGTCTGTAGATAGCTTTGAAGAAAATGATTGACAATATGATTTACATAACTTCTTATTTTGTATTTGCTATGGACTGGAAATTTGTGTCCCCCCAAGATTCATATGTTGAAACCTAATCCTCAATGTGATTGTATTTGAAGATGGGAATTTTCAAAGGTGATTAGGTCATAAGGGTGGAGCTCTCATGAATGGGATTAGTGCCCTTACAAAAGAGACCCCAGAGAGCTCCTTCATCCTCTCCCTCCATGAACCAGGAAGTGGGTACCAGACACCACATCTGCTAGTGCCTTGATCTTGGACTTCCCAGTCACCAGAACTGTGAGAAATACATTTCTATTGTTTATAAGCCACCCAGTTTATCATATTTTGTTATAGCAGCCCAAGCTAAGACAGCATTTGATAATTTTATGATTTGGTAGAAAATTTGCCAAAATTTGTCCTAGTTTTCTTTAATATTGTTTCATGCTCTCATTAAGATAGAAAGAACTGGCAGAAGTCTCTTGAGGGTAGCTCTTTTGCAATTTAAATGATTCTTATTAAACAAACCTGGAGAAGAAAGTCTATTTTATTATTTTTTAGAAATAACTGAATCATAGTATTTAATTAGTGATTCATTTTGTCAAACAAATATTAAAAAAGTATTAGGTTACTCAATAGAATACAGTGTCAATTTGTATGACAACATTATTTAGGATTTTAGAATGATACTGTGCCAAATTAAGGAAAC
The DNA here is from genome assembly GCF_028023285.1 of Balaenoptera ricei. Classification (NCBI taxonomy): domain Eukaryota; kingdom Metazoa; phylum Chordata; class Mammalia; order Artiodactyla; family Balaenopteridae; genus Balaenoptera; species Balaenoptera ricei. The sequence goes on along the minus strand of NC_082645.1, from coordinate 46,511,571 downwards.
CTCTCTAAGATTTTTCCTCATCATATAGAGAATGACAGTGATGAGAAGAAGGAATTAATATTGTTTTGGAGTTATAAATGGCTTCCTTTTAAAATGCATTTCTTTAACAAGAACCATGATACATATGATAAAAGTCAGAGACTCAGGTCAAAACGACAGGCTAATGTAAACTAGCTGTCAGGAGGACATCTACAGGAGGAGGCATTTCCCACCAGTATCCAGTGGCTAGTTGAAAAGGTTAACATCCTTTTAAAAATACTAGTTAACTATCCACGAGAGAAAAAAAAATCAGAATTTACCGATAAAATCAATCTCAGCTTAAAAAAGGATTTAATGCTGCATATTAGGAGGAAACTGCATTCGTGATTTTAAAATATTTAGCTAACAGATTGTTTATCTTCAATCACAGATCTGTATCTGCTGTTTAGCTCATGGAACTAAAAATATTCACTTATTTGGCACATTCTTCTGGTGAAATTATTGGCAGAAATTTCAAATTAGATAGAAATCTTATGTTTGAGAATGCAAAGGTGTTCTTTTTTTCTTGGTTTTATGTTTTTTGTTCTTTGTTTCTTCATTACAGGAAGTTTATAATGACACGGGTAAAAGGAAAAGTGTGACTAAGTACTGAGAATAAAGGAAAACTAATAACTGTCAGGTTAATGAGTCATTTGATGAACTTATGTAAATTTTTTTTTTTTTTTCATTTTAAGAAGCAAGTCCAAACCAAGAGCTCTCTCACCCTTTACACTATTTTTTTTACTAACCCTTTTAACTACTTGACCGTCATATGAAATCAAGAAAACGAAAATTACAGAAAGGCATAAATTTTTCCAGTGACTTTCTGGTCTCTGTCACAGATGGGAGCCCACAAAAAAATGATCAGTAAGCTAGTTTCCAAGCCTACTTTCTTAGAGAGAAAGACAAATTCTAAACAAGCCACCTAGTTCACAACAACAAGCAACAGATGACTCGTACCCTGATGGCGAGGGATAGAAACAGCACATGGGCATAGGACGTCTTCCTTAGCAGAATATCTTCACTGCTGAATTCCAGAGTAATGACTCCAGAGAGCCGCTGAGAATCTTTGGGTGCCTCAGCTGCCTGTGGATTATCTCTAGTAAACCTGGAAGACGGATTTGATATTGTGTTGCTACCTAAACAACCAACTTTCTGTACTTCAATTTACACATTAAGTTGTCCCATCCTTCTCCCTGTATCCATGCTGGCACTGGGTAATGTAATCCTCACAGGACACAATCGTTAGACACATATTAAGTTTATTGTTCCCACACTTTATGGTGTTCCATTTACCAAAGCCATCCTCCTTTAAAAATAGAGCTGTCACCCTACTCTTTGCCCCTCCTTGAGAATCCTTTGTCTTCACCATGGGAACTATTGTGGGAAAGTTAAGCTTTCTTAGAAAATATGTATATTTAGACTTAGAAAAAGAGAAGACATTGTGGAAGATAGAAATAGTATTAGGAAGCTGACCTGATCATAGTTATACTGGTTTCCTCACTACAGAATTTCTCAGCGCCTTTAACAATTAATATGCAAAGTTGTTGTAAAAGGGGCCTCAGGGGAGAATCTGTTCTTAGTGAGTTGTTACGCTCACCTGATAGTTCCCTTTCATAAGTTATATCACCCCCATTTATACTTTACATTATTCCATTGCTGAAGATACACACCTCACCCCCACCCTCCATTATAGTTTTATTTAGGACACAAGTATCCTCTTTTTAAAACTCAAATACTTCAGGAGGGTAAGGAGATTAGTAAAATTTTGTATCTTAATGGGGTTTAGTTTGAGAAGGTTGCTTTCCCCTTAACATCTAATTATTCTCAGTTACAGTGGTGTTGATTTAGAAGGAAAGGAGGAATATGTTTTCAGAGCATGTGCCATTGAATGGGTACATTTCTGGGTGTAAGGAATAGCAGGGGGAACTGGATAACTGGGAATGGGAGGAGAACTATGTGAGTGTTTTTATTTGCCTTGGGTTGGATTAGGTTGGGTTGGAGTTTGTGGGAGAAGTAATAATAGAGTCAATATAAAACCTAATGATGTCTGTTTCACAGATAGGCATATTTTCCACAAATACATCCATCTTTCTCCCATACAACAAACATTCCTCCTCTCAGAATTTTAGCTAATTAAATTCTGGGACCCCTGAATGCAAAGTTGAGCTACATTTGGGTTAAATATGATAAGAGTAGCTAACTGAGGCCCTACCATCCATTTGTTGAAACTGTTTTTATAATAAAGATTTTTCCGAGTTTCAAAACGTGAACTTATAGGTGTACTTTTTAAATATAACCTGTTGTAATAGGTAGTCTACTTAAGGGTTTTTTTTTCCACTCAAAGGGTTATTTTTCCTAAGTTAGAGTAACAAATCCATACTTCTAAGTGTGGGAATGTAATTACTAGTCATAGAAATATGTGTATTTTGGAGGTTTATATTATCACTTTTCATTTGGAGACCTCAAGTTATTGCCAAAGTTCAAATCACATGCAGCTCCAGAAATATTTAGCATCCTGTCTAGAGAGAGACAAGATTATATAATGATTCCCTGGCTTAAGTAAAAACAAACCAAACTAAAAACTTCATCACAGGCAGTTATAATGTTGATAATCAGAACTGTCTCTTTTAAAGGGCAGCCCTATCCCCCCAAAAAATAAAATGCGTGTTTCTTGATAGAAATATTGTATTAACTACATTTTCTGTATTCTTGATTCTCTGGCATCTGGGGCCTTGTTAACCAGGTTAAGACTGCCTTTCCCATGGCTAGTTAAATATTAATACTTGAGATAACAAATGAACACCCTACAAGCACAACTTTCATATACAAACCAACCAATCAAGATTCCACAATCCCCCCCTCCCCACACTTCTGCTATTGGGCTTTTACATTCCAGATCAATATTTCTCTGTCCTAATCATCTCAAGGCCAGGTACCAGACAATTTGAGAGAGCCCCTACACCCCAGAGCTGCTGAAATTATTCCAACTAACTAATCCTAAGCCTACTTACCCTGCCTCACTCATTTTTTCCCTCAGAGATCACAATAAAGGCTCTTGCCCATGCTTTCCTCTTGCTTCCTCTGCCTCCTGATCAACCCTGGTGCTTCTCCATGTGGCCCCTTTGGGAACTGTAACAAACTATCTTTTCAATGCCAATTATCTCCTGAACCGTTGGTCTCACCATACCTGATTTATAATAAAATCTACATTTTAAAACAAAAACTTTAAATTTGTGTCAATGTGTTGTTTAATATCCAGTTCAAAATGCCTAGAAATAACAGAGGGTTAGTTCTGCATCCATAGATGATGGTCAGATTAGCCCCCTTGTGGTGTTATAACAAGAGATTGGAAGGTATGAAAATTTGGATCCTTTACCAGGTCAGCTCTCCCTGTCTGTGAGGTCTGAGCTTCACTGTCCTTATTTATAAACTGAGAAATTTGAACTAGATAATCTCTTTAAGTCACTCTAGATATATGATATAATTTTTTAGTGTTTCTGCTAATATATTTTTATTAACAAAATTCCTTTAGTATAACTCCCTTAATCTAAACGTCATGGGAATATTATTATTATTTTTTTTTTACTTATTTATTTTATTTTTATTTTTGGCTGCGTTGGGTCTTCGTTTCTGTGCGAGGGCTTTCTCTAGTTGTGGCAAGTGGGGGCCACTCTTCATCGTGGTGCGCGGGCCTCTCACTATCGCGGCCTCTCTCGTTGCGGAGCACAGGCTCCAGACGCACAGGCTCAGCAATTGTGGCTCACGGGCCTAGTTGCTCTGCGTCATGTGGGATCCTCCCAGACCAGGGCTCGAACCCGTGTCCCCTGCATTAGCAGGAAGATTCTCAACCACTGCGCCACCAGGGAAGACCCATGGGAATATTATTTTGTCTGTTGCCAATCTTGCCACCAGATGTGAGTCCCCTTATGGCAAGTACTTGTTTAATTAATTTTTCTTTCCTGGCCCCAATCATGGTGTGCATCCAACAGGAGCTCAGCAACTACCACAACAAAGACAACTGTTGACTGAATCAAAGTACAGTGAGCTTCACATTGGGTGGAAAGAGATGGCCATAATAACAAGATTAAGAAAACTGGTATTTTAACTGTAAGCTTGAATAAGAAAATGCTACATTGGGACAATCCAAACCTTTCCTGCTAATAAATAAATTGGTTATTTGTAAAACGAAAGAATCAGTCACTAGAGATATTCTCAATAACTAGGAGAAGTCAAATGAAAGCTTTTTAGGAATTTTTATTTCAGGTTGCTTTAGGTTTCTTCCTCCCTTTTTTTCTTTAGAATGAATGGTTATTGGTTTGATTATTGGTTTGAAGTATTATTTCAGAGGCTGATTTAAATTTTTTTTCTATTCACTAAAAGCAACAATGGGCATTTTTAATTTTATAGAAAAATGAAAAAAAATATTAATCTGCAGCCATGCCAAAAAGGCAAACAAAAAGAGCAGCGTTTAATTAAATCTAAGGGCTAGAAGTCTTGGTACATTTTTTTCATTTCCCTCTTCATTCCTCTCCCAGCCAGTAGCTGAATGTTGCATTGTAACTGTTCCTCATCTGATTTACATTTTTCTCTCTTCAGAAAGAAGAATATTAAAAGTCACAATAGTATATATTTTAGAAGAAAATTTTAATTACTAATTCATAAGAAGTAATATTCATGCACCATGTTACATGATCTAAATTAAAACACTAAGTTGAATTTGCTCTGGGGGATGTTAATACCAGGTAATATAGGTAAAGGGATATGTGGATGTTTTCCATATCCTGTAAAAGAAAATTCTGAGTTTCAACAGGTGAATACATTTCATCTGAGTTAAGGAGCCCTCTGTGATCTTTATTTAGGGGAGAACTATATTCTAGAAATGAGATCTAAATAATTTAATTCACTCTCAGATTGTTCCTAATCCTTGACACCAAAGATTTAGAGGGTACTTCAAACCTCTCTTTCCTGGAAAGACTCTGCTCCTAGTTTATCATCTGGAATTTAGAAACACGAGTTTCTAAATAGTTGGTTAAAACTGAGTCTGCATTATGCCATGATCATGATTCCTGTTGTGTAATTGCTTTGATATCTGAGTCTTCTAGTCACTAAACTCCATTTAGCAATTTTAATAAAGAAGGCAGTTACGGAAACAAGGAGAGATCAATGGTCAGCCCAGCTTTATCAGCACACCATGAAAATTAGAAGTTCTCTGATGAATATTCCTGAGAAGTACACTCAAGCAACTTGAACAGAATCAGCACCCACAGAAAATCTTTAAGAATGCCACAACTATTTCCATATAAGCAAAGTAGAAAATTAAGAATTTTATTCAAACGACTTATATTTAAATAACTGAAAAATGTATATGGCAAAAATAAATTAGAGAGCATGTGACAAGAATATCTCTATAAAATGAAAGAAGCAATCTCCCTAGTTACAATCATGTCAGCAACATGATAATTTTCTATAATCAGATAGCAGGCATGCATTGTTCTTTACTATTCCCTAACCCACCTAATGCCTTATACAGAACAAATTTTCAGTAAATATTTTTAAATTGATGTGTTTATTATTCTAATGCAGTAGAGGAAAACCTTTGTGTATAATATACCAACAGGCTGAACCAAAAAAATCATATGATCTGTTCATTACATGCTGAAAAATCCCTTGAAAAATACATTCCTGATTTTGTTCAAGTGTAAAATTGGGGATGGGATGATTGTCCTGTAACATTAAAACATGATTTGAAGCAAAAATTGTCATCATGTTCAATGGAAAATTTCTGGAAGTATTTCTTCTTTAATCTACATTTCCTTAAACACTGGCTTGGGATGATAAAACAAATATGGGACGTATATTTGGTAATAATCACATATTCTGCTTCATCCCAGCCTGTAATGCTTTATGTCATCCTCCATCAAAAGTTCCCATACAGCTTACATCTGAGTGTATGGTATGTGGGCTTTCGGCTTCAGTGGCTATCAGGGTGTCCATGTCCGTTGGTTGCATCCTCTGTGGACCAGTCAGTGGGTTGTGGAGCTCCATCCTATTGCTGGGCCTCCGGCAGTTGCACCTGGAAGTCACTCTCAGTAGGCATGGGCATCGCCTCCATGCTCCATGCTAGGGGCACTGCTGCCTATGGCAGCTCATGACGCCAGATTCACCACCACTGGCAAGTATTGGTACTGCTGCTACCTCAGGTCATAGGGCACCAGCATCACGCTGGACAGAAGTTGCAAGAACCCCTCCCTGCAACCTTTTCACCACATCATTAAATTAGTCACACTACCCTGACTTGTACATTCAGCAGATCATAGCGCTTTCTGTGAGAAAACATTTTTTTATTAACAGTCAGTTCTCTGTAGGATTAATGGAAATGCAAATAGAAACAAAAATGAGAAGTTTTTTTACCTAATACAGTGATACTCAATGGAATTGTAAATTGGCGCATCCCTTTTGGAGCCCATATATGTTTTAGGAATCACAACATTTTTACTTTTTAAACCAGTAATTCCACTTTGGAGAATTATTCCTGAAGAAATAATGCAATATGTGGGAAAGGTTGTATAATGAGGGTGTTCATTACAGTATTATTTATAATTGTGTAAAGTAAAAACAAAATAAATGCTCAAAAACAGGAGAATGATTATGTTAATTCTGAGTGAAAGATTAAGTTAATTACAGCATAGCCACTAGATAGAAGATAAAGATAAAAAATGCACAAAAGTGATTGAAGAAAATAAATAGCATGTCTTTATTATTGTCCACATGAATATGTAAAAAGCTTAGGAATATATAAAAATTATATTTGTTTTAATGATAGAGTTGTAGGAATAGTTTTTTCTCTAATTTCAGCTTGACCACTTATGATTTTTTAGTTTAAAAAATTGCATGCCTTTCCACACTGAGACTTAGGCTTGGTAGCCAAAGCTAGTACATTTACCAGCAACTGGCAAATCACCAACTGTTGAAAAAGTTCTAACTGCTTCCAGTGTAGCATCACTGAAGGCTGGCTGAGTGTCTTTCAAGTGCCCTGCTGAATTTCTCAGTGGCACTTCATTCCACAAGATTGGCCAGGGCTCTTGGTCAATAAGGACACACACAGATCCTCCTCCATGGCCTTTGTCTGATATCTCTGAATCTCAGCCAGAAGGGAGCGGTCACTATAATTGTGAATCACTTTCTAAGCTTCTAATGAAAAGTCAGCCTGAAATACTACTGTTGTTAACCATATCTTGGAGCTGTTGGAGGTTTAAATCACACTACACCAAAGCAAGGAAGGAGTGCAGAAGAAGGAAGCTATAATGTAAAGTTTCAAATGACATCAGGTCATGTCAAGAGGTGATTTGTGGCTTTTGCTTCAGAGCAGCTTCAGCTGAGTCCCAGGAACTGGAAACTGAGGGAAAGATGGCAGGTTCACAAGCAGGAAGCACCAGCCATGGCAGGCATGGGAGGTGAATGGAAAATCAACCGGGACCCTCAGACCCATTCCTGGGGTACTGTGCAGACCCCAGAGTGGTGAGCATACACTAGTAATTGTCCTCAAGAGCTGACACCTTGTGACAAGATTAAGATCAGACCTCTGCAGAGTGTGGACAGCCCCAGAACTAACAATTATTCTGAAGAAGACTAAGGAGACCATGAAAACCTGGGGTGACATCTGCTATCTAAGTCTTCCTTCCTTCCTTCAAGGTTCACCTACTACTTTAGCTTTGTGATTTTGGAGAAAGTCACTTGGCCTTTCTGGGACTCAGTTACCTCACCTTCTAATAGAGGTCTAATACTAGAAAATTTCTAAGATTGTATCCAGCTCCAAAATTCTCAGTCTCTGATTCAAACACTTCACAATCTGGTCACACTATTGCCACCTCCTCTTGAGCCCTCAGAGCACTACCAGCAACTTGCAGCTTACCATGAGACTGATTTTCGCTAACATCTGAATGTTTTCACTTGTCTCTGCTTCCCAGATTGATCAGAAACTTACCCTCGGGGTCATGTGTCTCTTTGTCCAGAGGATGTAATAGTACTTGATAAGTGAATGCTCATTTGAGAAATGAATAAATGAATTATGACCTTCTCTTGCATCCATACACACTAAATACTTAAAGATCAAGAAAAGGGAAAATTACATCTAAGAAGTTTGCTTCCCCTTTGCCTGATTGGGAAATGTCACTGGGTTCCCCAGGAAGCAGATTCTGAGACAATGATTAGTGTGAAGAAAGCATATCAGTACATGCTCTTGGGATTAATACTCTTGGATGAAAGGAAGAAAATAGGATGGGGCAGAGGGAGAAAGAAGAAGGGGTAGTACAGTCACAACAGAGGATTCAGCAAATTCAGGGCAAAGGCCTAGAACTGGGATGATCCCTTGGGGTTGTCCCAAGTGGGGACGAAGAGTTCAAGCATTTATACCCTCCTACACACCTTCCCACATAGACCTGTCACTGTCGCACGAAGGGGATGTGACCTTGGGTGTGGCTCTCCAAAGGCAATTCCCAGAGAGGGAAGAGAGCTGAGGGTCAGCAGCTGGCAGGCTGAGTGATTTAGTGCTGCGGGGCAGGGTAGATGAGGGCAGGGTAGCGCCTACAGCACAAGAGATAGCCCATTCTATACCACACAATGCTTTTTTTGTATCGAATTTTATTGTTTACTAAATGCTTTCACACACCTAACTCCTGTAATCCACATAACAGCCCTGTGAAATGTGAATTATTATCACCCCTAAATATGAGCTGACAGATGAGTTTTGCAAGTATATGGAAGGTGTCCCGGGGGGCCCCCAGAACTAATGAAAGGAATTTGAAAGTCCAAGGGTGTGGAACACAATTATGTGCTGGATGAGCTAAAGATAACCTATCAGTAATTACTATTATTGTGATCATTATTGCCCTCAGCCTGTTGTGACCTGGAAAAACTGGATTACAGTAATATTGTGCTCCCTTTTTTTTTTTAATAGCCACTTCACTCTTCTTATTCATTTTAAGTTATGATTATTTAAAGCCTGGGACTTTTACATATGAGTTGCTCTGAAGTTCTGTGTTTATGCAAATCATATTTTTTCTATAATCTACCAGCAGAATGTGTATGTGTGTGTATATACATATATGTGTGTGTGTGTGTGTATATATATCTATATATATCTATATCTATATCCTTTGTTATGGACTGAAAGTCTGTGCCCCCCCCCCAGAAATTCACATGTTGAAGCCCTAACTCCCAATGTGATGATAGGTGGGGCCACTGGGAGATAATGAGGTTTAGATGAGGTCATGAGGATGAGGCCCTCATGATGGAATTAGTGCTCTTATAAGAAGAGGAAGAGACACCAGAACTATTTCTTGGCCATGTGAAGATGCAGCAAGAAGGCAGCTGACTGCAAGCCAGGAAGACAGCCCACACCAGAAGTCAAATCTACTGGCACCTTGATCTTGAACTTCACAACCTCCAGAACTGTGAGAAATAAATGTCTGTTGTTCAAGCCACCCAGTCTATATTATTTTGTTATAAAAGCCTGAGCAGCCTAATACCTCCCCTAAAAATTATTGTGTCTTGGTTTTGGTCTATATTCTCATCTGGTGAGGTCAGGCTTCTCTGACAGTTCTAATATGCAGCCAGGGTTAAGAACCAGTGATCTAGGCCTGGCTTAATTCATTTTAAACAGTTGCATAGTTCCTTTACCATCCGTTCTCTATTCATAAACTTCAATCTCTGTTCTTCATTTTCCCATTGAAGATTCTTCTCCATAATTCAGAAGATAAAAGCAAAATCTGCATTAAGCAGTTTTGCTTCCTTTTCATCACTTATTAATCTAAGCCTAAGTGATGGGTGTATGCTTTCCTGGTCCTTTGGTTGAAAGCATAACTTAAATCATTTATTAACATTGTTTTCAAATCTCTGCTAAATAAAACAATTCCAACAGATTTTTTAAAAAATCATATGATTTCTCTTTCTCTTTTAACCTCACCCAGTTGCTCTTTGGCATGCTTCCACCTCTGGTTTTATAAATACCATAAGTTCAGTTACTGTTCAAGCACGATCCAGTGACAATTATGGCATCATCTTTTCCTCCTTGTGTTACAAATCTGAGTTCACTGTGTGTCTGTTCTCTAGCATTGTCACATCAATATCCCACTCCACAAGTATCATTTCTAATTCTCTTAACTGCATTTTCTTTTTAAAAATTGCCAGGTACCACTTGTACTATTGGAAGACTCTATATGAAAGTTTGGAATTTTATGAAGTCCACTCATGTATGTGATTCCCTCTGCATTCTGTTTTGTAGGTCCAACTGGTCCATTTTCTACTTCCCCTGGAATTTCATGTTAAATCCTTTTTTACTCAATTATGCACATCATTCTGAGAAATATTCTGTTATTTCTCAGGACACCATCAGTCTGGAAATTTTAGCTATAGTCCAGAAAACACCATCCTCTTCTTGACACCATTTAGATAGCCAGCTTTTCTGTTTAAAACCACGACCCCCAAATGAAAGAGCAAAGGACCAAAAATCCTCCCATGTCCAGCAAAGTAAAAAGTTGCAGAGTCCTTAGGAATCTACCTCGATACTCATTGTAGCTTTCTTATTGATTTCCCTGTGAAGGAGCAGAAATAAGTTACGGTTGATTGATTGGATGAGTCTGAGCAGATTTTCTTCCAGGTAGGAAGAAATGCACTTCCTGCTAAGGTGTCAGCACTATGAAGTTAGAGTGACCAGCACAATGAGATTCTCAAACTAGTGAAGAGATTCCTTCCTTGGGGGTGACCATCTATCACCCTGACTATTCAGTTAGATTTGGGTTACTGCTTCTTTCTTCTGAAGGGCTGACTTTCCTCCTGGGAAGATTGTCTAACTTGGTACTTAACATGGTGCCCACATTTTCTTTTTCTTTATTTCTGTTTGTAAACTTGGAGACTCCAGTCTTGATCCACATTTACATCCTCAAAATCCTTTCCATACTGACTTTTTTTCCTTCTTGTCCCCAAGTCCTTCTTTTTCTGTGAAATCCAGAAAGCACAGAACAATTCCTTTAGCGTACCAATCCCTTGGGGCTCCAGAAGAACATCTGTGGTTTCTAGGTAGACTGTGTCCTGCTTACCATCTACCCACTGACTGCCTGCAGTCTTTTATCTCCTGGTGCCTCAGGTCTTTCTGAGAAACGTACTAAATATACCCACACACATTCCTCATCTTGATTTTTAAGAGCTACTATTCTGAGAATTAGCAGTTAGTACAAATTAGTGCCTGTAGTGTGGGGACAGGGCAAGAGCCCGAAGCTGAGGGTTCAGGTCCCACCATTTCTATTAAACTGGGTTACCTTGAGAAAACCATACCAATATCTCTGAGCCTTAGTCTGTACATCTGTGAAATGGGGAGGCAGGTGGAGACTGGACTAGGCTAGGTTTTCAAGTTTTTTTTAATCTTTAGGACCCTTTGCATGAAATCTCATTGAAAAATCTCAAAGTATAAAAGAGAAAATCAGAGGGGACTGAGGTAGAAGTAAGGGTGAGCCTCACGTGCCTGGTTCTGATCTCCCCACCCTACCCTATCCCACTCCCACTCCACCCTACAGCTGTTCGCTGCCATCAAAGAACCTCTCCAGCTGCACATAGAACAGCTGGGAAACAAATCAGAGGTTCTCAAAATTTGGCTGTGCAGAAATCACCTGGGAACTTGCTAAACGAGCAAATTACTGTGTAATTCCCCTCAAAAAAAAAAAAAAAAGGTAAAATAGACAACTAATGAGAACATACTGTATAGCACTGGGAACTACTTAATGCACTGTGGTGACCAAAATAGGAAGGAAATCCAAAAAAGAGGGCATATATGTATATGTATAGCTGACTCATTTTGCTGTACAGTAGAAACTAACACGACATTGTAAAGCAACTATATTCCAATAAAAATTTTTTTAAAAAGCATAGGAATTTGCCTTTTACCGTTTTTATTAAGGATTAGAGATGCAGAATGGTGCAGTGATCACGTCCTGAGAAATACTATACTGGGTGAATCTGAAGCCTCTTCAGCTCACTTCAGTAGGAAGTCAAGAAAATACAGTGCATATGCTGATTCTACACTTTATACCCGCCCTCTGTGACACTGGGCGAGTTACGTAACTTTTTCTGTCTTCACTTGTAAAATGAGGGCATTTATAATAATGCCCACCTCAAAGGATTGTCGCCAGGACTAAGTGATCTAGTTTATGTCCAATACTTAGAACAATGCCTGGAATGTGTTTGAAACTCAACAAATATCAGTGCTTACTGTTCACTAAGCAAAGCGTGACACAAATTGCATATACACACTCATTCAATATGCCAAATATTCCACACATCTCTCTAGCTGCTTCCTTTCCTGCTACATGTTCTATGACCTGCTTCTGCACCACCGCTGGTCTCTTGCTTTTTTTTTTTTTTTTTTTTTTCACCTTAGTTTTCCCATCTGTAAGATAGCACTAGTATTATTTGATTCAATCTACCCAAGAGAACTGTCAATACAGGGAAAAAAAGTTTGAATGTCACTCGCAGATCTTTAGAAGAAAGATGTTTTGTTATACACCAAGCAGCATTATTTTGATATTTAGTATATTAATATAATTTTCATCAGCATCTTAGAAGGCTGACTTATTTATGTACACAACTAGTGGAACAGAATGTAGAAAATGGTGGGCAGTGGTAAAACACAGCCCATTTCCCTGAGTGAAAAAAGGCCCATAAGTCAACAGGAGACAGACTGAGATGTGAAGGTCATTCACTTCTTCACAGGAATAAATTATATTATACCATCAAGTAAGTTTTTTCAGCCGGTCATAAAGAAGAATACGCCTAAGTAATTCACTCGCAAATAATGGTTATAAACCACTCACACTCTAACAAATCAAATTACATCATACAAACCCCCTAGTCATCCTCGAAGGGTTACCAAATGGGGGTGGGGCGCAGAGACTCAGCCTCTTCATCGGCTTCTCAATTCTTGCAAAAGACCACACCCAGAGACTTCCCTGTTGGAGCAGTGGTTGGGAATCCGCCTGCCAATGCAGGGGACATGGGTTTGAGCCCTGGTCCGGGAGGATCCCACATGCCGCGGACTGGCTGGGCCCATGCGCCACAACTGCTGAGCCTGTGCTCTGGAGCCCGCGAGGCACAACTACTGAAGCTCGCGTGCCTGGAGCCCGTGCTCCGCAACAATAGAAGCCGCCACAGTGAGAAGCCCACACACTGCAGCGAAGGGTGGCCCCCGCTCGCTGCAACTAGAGAAAGCCTGCGCGCAGCAACCAAGACCCAATGCAGACAAATAAAAAACAAACAAACAAAACAACAACAACAACAAAAAAAGACCACACCCATTCGTGGCTGAAGATGGACACAGAGTAGTTAAATTGTTCTTGCGCCGACTTCGAACTCAGATGAGGTATCAGCAAGGCCTGTGCACAGGCTTTGTGTGTGGCCCTGATGCTCTGCTGCAAACAGTCCGTCTTCGCTGAACGAACAGCATAGAGAAGCAGATTTGGGCAGGTGTAAGCATCTCCTTTTTGGAGAGCTGAGAAGTAACTACTAACAAGGCAGGCGACAACAGTAGAGAGAGAAAGAGCCGTATGCAAATTAGGGTGAGGTTTCTCCTCATTTATTCTCGGATTAAAATCATACAATCCCAGAAGGGTAACATTTTAAGGAAGTAATAGCCAAGATTGACTTCACGCTGACTCTGGGCTGGCAGGGGACGGAGTGTAGGAGTTATTGCCCCCATTTTACAGACGAAGGAACTGAAGCTCAGGGAGATTAATTTATCTGCCTGACCTGACACAGCTCAGTGACAATGCTGAGATTTAACCCACATTCGGCTGTCTCCAAGGTCCATGGCTCCAAGGAGTCACCAAGGCTCTTTCTAACAGTCTATAATGCCTCTCCAGGTAGTCTGCAATGACAAATAACTTTTCTTCCTGGGTGCCAGCTCTTACTGGCAGTAGATCTAGTCTCAGCAAAGAACAGTATACAAAAAATGAAACAAAACATAAAAACAATCCATGATGAATTAAAAGACACCTACTAAAAGTGAGTGTTTGGAGAATAAGAGCTACATGTTAATTGCTTGCCATCCCTGATTTAGCCTAACCTCCTAATGTTACAGGAACTGAGGACCTGAGGGATGAGTTGACTGGCCTAAATCCTGCGATATTAAGCATCCATGTCTGCTGCCTGAGTACGGACCTTTTCCCACTACCCCAGGTCGCTGATAATAAGGAATGGGATGATTGTTTGCACACCTCCTCTGACCTTACCAATGTGCATGGATACTTACTTCTACTAGTTATCCAAGACCTTTAGCATAATGTCTTTCATCAAAAGTAATAAGACAATTTTACATCACTGTTTTTCCAGTTTTATTGAGAAATAATTGACATACATCACTCTCTAAGTTTAACGTGCACAGCACGATGGTTTGATTTACATGTATTGTGAAATGATGACCACAATACGTTAACATTCATCTTCTCATCCATCTTCTTTTCTTAACTACAGATATACTTGTTTTCATTATTAAAAATTCAAACAATACAGAGATACAAAGGATAAAAAATAAGTTTTTCCTTCACTAACTCCCATCCCTCTCTCCTCCCTAATATGATCACTCTTAACACTTCGGAGTCTCCTTTAAGAATTTTTTTATGCAGTTATAGACATTATAGATGTTCATACACAAATATAGAGCTTTAGGGATCAATTTAAATGTGGACGTACCACAGAAACTACTCTGCAACTTGCATTTTTTAATTTCACAATTACTTTTCTACTTTGTACGTAGCACCTTTTAGAGCTCTACACTGTAAAGCCACTTATTAAGGGAATGTGATATAATTTGCAAAAATTTAGATGCATGTCCCCTGAAGTTATCTTTACTCGAAAAGAATACACCTAATGGACTTCCCTGGCGGTCCAGTGTTTAGGACTGTGCGCTTCCACTGCAAGGGGCGCGGGTTTGATCCCTGGTCGGGGAACTAAGATCCTGCATGCCCGCAGCCAAAAAAAAAAAAAAAAAAACACCTAGCTATTTAACCATGTTTAGGCTACCTATAAGGAAAAACAATTTTTTAAAGCATCTTTGACTATTTTAGAGATTCTCAAGTCAAAATCCTAAGCATCACTTCTC
The DNA here is from genome assembly GCF_028023285.1 of Balaenoptera ricei. Taxonomy (NCBI): domain Eukaryota; kingdom Metazoa; phylum Chordata; class Mammalia; order Artiodactyla; family Balaenopteridae; genus Balaenoptera; species Balaenoptera ricei. The sequence continues at coordinate 46,496,405 of NC_082645.1, read as the reverse complement.
ATGTGTCCTTTCTCCCCACACACCTTTACCTATTCATCAGTTTCCTTCAATTTTACCTCCCAAGTAGCTCTGGAACCTTTCCATTCTTCTCATTTTCCACTGCCACCACCCTATGGTCACGCTTTGCCTGGATTATAGCAGTGGCCCCCGATGGTCTTCTTGTTTCTTCTCTGGCCCCTTCCAGCCCACTCTCCATCCTAAAGCTAGTCCAACTTTTTGTAGCATCATCCACTTACTGTATTCTTTCAACAATAAGACCTCTTTGTTTCTTTTGAAATATTTAACAATTTTCAATTTTCCACCTTGTCTCACCCCCACATTTCCAAACAAAATCCTGAATGTTTTAATTTGTAGCTAAATCAAGACTCAGAAAAAGTACATCATATTGTTCCAAGCTCCAGGATCTTTTCTTTTCAGGAGTATTTCTGGATGTTCCATTCTATGGGAAATGTTAACTCAGGCAACTGAATCTCTACCATTCATGTCGAGGCAGATTTTTTTTCCCTTGAACTTTAAAGAATGTTGTTAATCTTCAAAGATTATCCATTCATCTCATAACATTTTGCATAACAGCATGAATTTTAATTCTTCTGAAGCATTAAAATTACACCTATTGTCCAAGATGGCTAAGAAGGAAGTATATGTGTATGTATAAACATATACCAATTGCTGTTTTGACGTGTCATTCATTGTTGATTCTCTTCTCAGCAAGCATCCATCACCTTTCATTTGTTTCTACAAATTGACATGATGGGATGTTGAGCAGCAGGTTGATAATGACTTTTGTTTCCATAGAAAGATTTGGAAATTTACATTTTCTAGTTCACAGCCTGACTCCAAAAACACCCTGCTTTCAGGCTTGTCCACTGTGCCTGCCCATTTGACCCCAAAAAGTGGTATTGTTGTGACTGATAAATTGAGTGAGGCTGTCACTCTAAAACTAAAAGTGGCAACAGGAAACTAACAACTAGCAACCCGTAACTAGCAAGAACCAGCAAGATATATCTGTATTTAGAAAGTAAACAGTTTATTGCATCCTGCTGAAATACTAAAGTAGACAACAAATCTGAATCCTCCAAACCCATGATGAATTATTCTCTCAAATCCTTGAACACAGGCATAGATCAGGGTGGACCCCCTCAATCATTTCATGATAGGAACTTTCTTTTATCCTGAGGCTACTGCAATATATTACTAGAGTCAGATATTTTTTAATATTAGAAGAAAAGAGTTCACTACCAAACAGAGACTATGCTTTAGAAGAGAAGCTTTCAAATATTTTATTCTAGTGTTGCCAAATGAATTTTGTTTAATTATGCACACCCTAGAACAATTTTGACATACAATATTTTTTTCATATGATTAATTAATTGCAAAAGATGTCACTTCTGGCATATTATAAATATTGGTATTTAAAAATAAAATGTTCCACCACTCCTTTAGATGTGTTTAATGAAATACAAATACCATAGCAATTTAGACCCATAATTATCCATTTACAAAACAGTTGGAAATTTTATGTTATAACTTTTTCTCCTGAAATAGTATTTTCATCCCACTTCCCCTATAGAATGTTATACTAAACATATATATTTTATGCTTGAAAGTCTCTTACTGATTGCCTTATCATAATTCTCTGCAATTTAATATATATACACACATATATATGTATATATATAGTTTTTAAAAATTTCCTGTGACCATTATACTCAGGTTAAAATAATACTATTATAAAATAGTATTAATAATACTATTTTTTTTAAGTCTTTTATATTTATTTATTTTTATTTATGGCTGTGTTGGGTCTTTGTTTCTGTGCGAGGGCTCTCTCTAGTTGTGGCAAGTGGGGGCCACTCCTCATCGCGGTGCGCCTCTCACTATCGCAGCCTCTTTTGTTGCGGAGCACAGGCTCCAGACGCGCAGGCTCAGTAGTTGTGGCTCACGGGCCTAGTTGTTCCGCGGCATGTGGGATCCTCCCAGACCAGGGCTCGAACCCATGTCCCCTGCATTGGCAGGCAGATTCTCAACCACTGCACCACCAGGCAAGCCCCAATAATACTATTATAATGCATATAGTTAAAATATTTCTCCTAGGTTTACTTGCCGTTACTTTGTTTTTGGTAAACAATTTATCAAAACCTCAAACATATGTTACAAATGTTGATCAACAGTAATCCTAAGAAGTAAATTTTTATTGTGAATCCATCTTTTAATAAATGAATGTGGGTTGCTTATGAAGCCTTGGTTAAAGGAACGGTGCAGTTGACACGGGTTTGGTATCAGAGGGTTTGTACTTAGGGCAGTGCACCCTGTGAAATTCCAGATAGGTGGTAAGCTTTTCTTTGGGGAAGTATGGGAAGAGAAGGAGGGAGGTGGGCAAGGGGAAACCAGACCATTGCTAACATCCCAGGCAGTGTGGGGAAAGAGAGCAAATATTGATATTAATAACTGAAATTGATTCACTTAAAATTATTTATAACCATGTCTCCCTGGGAAAGTCTGTACACCTTGGTTTGAAAACCACTGCTTTCAAGCTCTTCTTGATTTGATAGCTCTTCTCCTCCAGTAAGCCTCCTCAAACAGGCAAAGATGACCAGAATGGGTGTGATCAGAGTTTACCTTCTTGACCGTGTGTGTCTATTTGAATAAGATTGAACGTGCTCTCCAAGAAACATATCTTCCCTTCATTATTACAATCCTACTACACTATTAATACAAGGCCATGCACCATGTGGATATGAAATAATAACTCATTAATAATTACTTCTGGGATAATCTCATTTAAAATTTAGCTTTGTGAAAATTTATACAGTTTTTTAAAAAGAGTAAGGAACAATCTCTTGGATTGTGACAGTGTATAAGCAAAAATAAGCTGATATTTAATATATTTAAAATTGCTTGTCTGCTCTAACACACACACACACATATTCTGGTTATATCCTAAGTATAGTTCAGTGCTAAGCAAAGTGAAAAAGTCAGAAAATAACAGGGCAGAGATTACAGCAAGGTTACAGTTGGGGGCGGGGGAATAGCAGCTCCTACAGAATAATAGGTTTTAAATTGGAGGTCTTTACTTAAAACCCTCCGGAAATAAAAAGGGTCAAAAAAAAAAAAAAAAGGGAAAATTGCATAAGGGTTATATTACTTAAAAAGACAATCTCGTTTCTCTTTCAAAAATTGCTGTATTTTTTGGAAGATGCCTTTGACAATGGATGTCATCACTTAAGGACCATTGCTCAATGAAAAAGTGGTCACGAAACCTGACTTTTATGGTACTTAAATGTTTCTGCCAGTTTATAGAAAATGATGACATTTTGACCACTTTGATTTAAAGAATTGAAAACTCAGAAATGTAAATTAAGAAATTAAACTAATTCGTAGTATTTTTTTTATTTTGCAATCATGAAATATTTTTAAAAAATATTTTTAAACATCATTTTGAATCAAATTAAAACTTTATCGACTAGCATCCAAAATGAAATTGTGTGATGTGTTTAAAAGAACAGCAGTCTGCTTCTTCAGTGGCAGGGAAAACAAACAACTAATCAGGGCAAACCTCTCCATGTCCTTTTATTTTTACACATTGACTCTAAGAATCCTCTTAATATTGATAGCATATGCTAAAATCATTGTCTGAGCTAAAGTTTTATAATGTCAATCAGAAAAGAATAATGTGTTTTAATTTCTTTTCTATGTAGAATTTAAATAGGTATTACATAATAGACAAGAACTCAAGCTTAGTCAATATGTTCCATTCATGATCATTGTAAAGACATGGGATTAACAAAAGCTCATGCATTGGGCTTCCCTGGTGGCGCAGTGGTTGAGAATCTGCCTGCCAATGCAGGGGACACAGGTTCGAGCCCTGGTCTGGGAAGATCCCACATGCCATGGAGCAACTGGGCCCGTGAGCCACAATTACTGAGCCTGCGCGTCTGGAGCCTGTGCTCCGCAACAAGAGAGGCCGCGATGGTGAGAGGCCCGCGCACCGCGATGAAGAGTGGTCCCCACTTGCCGCAACTAGAGAAAGCCCTCACACAGAAACGAAGACTCAACACAGTCATAAATAAATAAATAAAAGAATTTCTTTAAAAAAAAAAAAAAAAAAGCTCATGCATTACTTCCTAACTAGATATACAAATGGAACCTTGTTTCATAAATTTATTCCATGAATCACATGCCTGGTACATGGTATTCTCTCATTTTTTAAAAAAAGTCATGAATTATTTTTCCTATAGTCATTAGCCTATAAATTCAGTAGACATAAAATTCAGTAGACACTGAAGGCATGAGTTCAAGTGAATTCACGCTATGAGATTTTATAAATGAAAAAAAAAAGATGGAGTAAGGAAGGAAAAGTCAGAATGGCAACAGTAACCTTGGGGTTGATATCACCCATTCTTCAACCAGTTTCATGGTGTTTAATACCTCTGCTCCCCAGGTGGGCAAGATAGGATTGGGTGAAAGATAAATATAAGATCAGAAGAGGACAAGAGCTTTAGTCTCCGAAAAAAGTAAAGAAGATGCAGGAAGAATTAGACAAAGGCCACAGATGAAACACAGAGAAAACAACAGAGAATTTGACAGTTATTTTCTAGTGAATATTCAAAGTAGGAAAAAAGTTAAATTCAAACTGTTTTCTTCTGTTTGTATTTCACTAAAGCTTATTATTATATTTAGGAGAAGGTGTATGACTGACATCAAAATTTTGGTGATTGCTTATTCCAGATTGGAAAAATAGCTGACATCTGGGGGGGAGTTTATCATGAACCAGGCACTGGGATCATTATATTATGTATATCATTTCATTTAATCCTCATAATGACTCTAAGACATGGGCACTATTATTATCCCAATTTTATGGTTAGGCAACTGGGCTTAGAGATGTTACATAACTTTAAGTTTACTTATTATGGTAAGCTCATGCAGCTAGTTTCAGTCTGAGGCAAGACTTCAGACTCATTTTTTTTAATCCAAAGTTTTTAAACCCCTAGGCTACTGAAACTGCAAGATTAACGAAATTCAAATATGCCTTTGAAATCCAAGTGCAAATTTCATTTATTAGTAATCGCCAATTGACTCAATTAAAGTATAAACTCCTAATTAAACAAATAGTTTAATGTGTGTGATGCGAGCAGAAGGGTATTTTGTAATCTTTTTCTCACATTCATTTTCCCTAATGAAGACATTTAGCTAGGATTTTAGCCTTGACGAATGTCATATGAGCGTATAAATATCTCAACACAGGTTAACATATGTTTTCAAATAAATGTATATAAATATCTACATATTCATTTAAATAGATAAATACATATAGATAATGTATGTGAGAATATACTTAGAAATAAATATATAAACTTGTATATAAAAAAGGTTTTATATCTTTAATATCTGTCTGTCCCCAAATCAATGGGTAGATTTAATGCGAAACAAATTTTAAAAATCTAACATAATTTTCAGAGAAATCATCAAAATTATTTATCATTTCATCTGGATAAATAAAGAGAAAGAGATTACTTGCTTTGTTAGGCATTAAAGTGTTATAAAGCTTAAACAATTAAAACACTGTGATGAGACCAATGAATAGAAGAAAATAGTAAGGCAGCAGTCACTGTGTGCATACAATATATGATAAAGCAAATATCTTAGGCCAGTGGAAAAGACCTTGGTTATTTATTAAACAATACAGGGGAAAGTGAATATTTGTGGAAAAAACTAAGTTAATTAAACTGTTGCTTTCATGAAGATATAAAGAGGCTAGAAAACTCAAAAAATGCTAATATATTATCTCTGAAATATGGTCAAAAACCATTTTTTTAATAATCACAAAGTCGATTAAATTTTATTCAAAGATTATCACTCCTTTTTTTCCTTTGTAACTAAATTCCCATTAGTGTACTTAATCTAGTATTCTGCATAAATCTTAGATTCATTAAACAATGCTGTTTATATAAGAATTAAGGAGTACATTTTAAGAATATATCATCCTTTTCACTTGCTGTATATATATATTTCCTGTTGCCCTCATTCCTTCTGATACTTTATGAGAGCAGGAGGCTACTTTTTCTGTTTTCTTAGAGGAGAAGCTGCTCAAGTTTAAAACTGGGATGTGAGTAAACAATGGTGAATTTATAGCTACCCTAGACCAAACCCTTTGCAAGGCACTAGACCTCCGTCTGTGTCCGTCATCCCTGCTATAGATACAGAAAAAAGAGAGGGTAAGGAATGCAGGTCCTGGGTTTGGGCTCACAGTCTTATAAGATGGGTATAAGTCTTTAAAATATCATTGAGAGATCTTTTATTACTGTGAGTTCTGTTGAGTTTGTTACCCTGCAGAGAAATGCCGGTAGAGACTTACTTGTCCTCCCTGCTGGAACAGTTATTTGGAGTGATTGCAACTGGGATTTTTCCTACTATGCTGGATTGGGGGCGGGGCGGGGGGGAGGGGATTGGTTTTGCCTAAACCTTTATTCTTCCCTTCTCTCCTGGAGAAACTTTCTTTAGTGGGGCTGGTAATTTTAATTGTGGTTTCTGAATATCGAGAGCATGTTTTATAAAGTATGTCTCTTAAATCCAAGTTATCATCTTTATAGCTTTATTTTCTGCTTGTTGTCTTAGTGGCAACTTTATTTTTTTTTCCTTTTTTTTAAAAATAAATTTATTTATTTATTTATTTATTTATGGCTGCGTTGGGTCTTCATTGCTGTGCGTGGGCTTTCTCTAGTTGCAGCGAGCTGGGGCTGCTCTTCGTTGCGGTGCACGGGCTTCTCATTGCGGTGGCTTCTCTTGTTGCACAGCACGGGCTCTAGGCGCGCGGGCTTCAGCAGTTGTGGCACGCAGGCTCAGTAGTTGTGGCACGCGGGCTAAGTAGTTGTGGCACATGAGCTCTAGAGCGCAGGCTTCAGTAGTTGTGGCACACGGGCTTAGTTGCTCCGCGGCATGTGGGATCCTCCCGGACCAGGGCTCGAACCCATGTCCCCTGCGTTGGCAGGCGGATTCTTAACCACTGTGCCACCAGGGAAGTCCCCAACTTTATTTTTTTAGTTATGAAAATTTTCAAGCACATGGAAACTGTGAGAGAATTGTATAATGAACATCCATATATCCATAATATAATGTATTCTAGATCTTAATTTATTAATATTTTGCTTTTCTTGTTGACATATTTTATATCATTCCCTCTAAACTTGCTAGCTTCTTTTGTAAGGAGGGACATTCCTTCATCAACTATAACTATCTGGTTACCCTGAAAGACAGTTTCTACTCGAAAGGCAAGGTAAATTTTTAAATCTTTCCCTTAAATAACTACATTTCAGAGTCAGGAGTTGGTGGTAAAGTGATCTCCAATAGTAGCAATAAGGGGATTTTTGTCGTTGTTGTTTGCTTTTTTTAAAGCACCATTATAGGCTCATAGATTTTTATATATTAAATTGTATAAATCAATTACAGTTATTCTTTTTGATGCTTAAATTGTTCAACTTTGGGCTGTAGCCACCCACCAATTTTCTCCTGGCTTGATTACCCATTTCTCATAGGGTGGAAAGCATGATTTGCTGAGAAGGACTGCATTCATGGGGAGTATGAAATTAGGCTTAGAGGTGGAGTGATATCAAACTTAGTTACCTTTACCAAACAGATGGCAAGGAGAGAAAGCTGAGATTAAACCAGAAGGGAAATATGCAGCTTTATTTTGACACACTACTTTCTTTTCTAGATACTAAGTATGATTTTTGATGGATACTTATAATTATTTTGTTCTGCTACCCATTAAGTTGGGAAGAGCTTCCTTGAGATCAACTCTTTCATTCATATTTTTGTCTGGATTAAAGGGAGAAGTGTAGGCAATCTTATGAGCCATTTGTTTTCTCAAAGTGAGATGCTCTGCAATGGAGAAATATCTCAAGAAAATGTTAACTATTTTCCAATGAATTCCAAAGTGTTTTCTGAATTTATTGTCAAATAAGTTATACTGAACAATATAACTAAAACTTTTTGGTTTTCACGAATTATTTTCATGTTGCACTTCAAATCCTCTATAAGAATGATTACTTTTCAATACTTAGGCAGGAGGAGATCAAACTCTTTGGGTCATTTGACCTATCAGTATCAGAGGAGTGGATATTTTCAGTGGAGAGAAATGTAACACGTCTGCACAATTCAATTAAATTATGAGACTAAGCACTGAAACTAAATTCCAGTCACCTGAAATCTAAGTACTAAAATATTCCAGCCTTCAGAGAAATATGAAATTGGGAATAATGGTTAATGCTCATTAAATTTCCTTTATTTGTGTATCTTCTTTTATCAAGCATAGGAGATGCTACTGCTGTTATGATAAGCTGCTATAACAAATAATGGCCATTTTCCAACTCACCAATATGCGATTGAGATGAAGGAAATCTGAAAAGGAAGGCCCCCGCAGGTGTACTTAAAGATGGAAGGATTTGGTCCCTTTCAGCATTGACCTTTCATGGATTATTATATCCCCAGGAAAGTTTCAGGAGATGTGTGTTTGAGTCTTGGAAAAAGCAGTTTGCATTCATTATTAACAGCAATAGTAATAAAAAAAAAAAAAGTGTCAACACGTTGTATCACCACATTCTGTTCCTAACATTTATAAATACAGTCTGTAAATTACAAATAATTTACCCTACATCAAAATGAAACTAAACCAAACAAAAACAAAAAATTATTTATATTTGATTTCTTGCCTTTCAAAATTCTTCTGACTTTTAAAAAATATGTGTGTGTAAAAGGATTGATGGAATAAGATGCCTTTCATGTAATTAATATTCTTCTTTGGCAGAAACAAGAAGACGGAGAATGGAGAAAACAATAAAAGAAAAGGGAAGACAACCATCTGCCGAAGGTCAAGCAGAGGGGCCGCACTGGATTACTTAATGCAGTAATACCACAATAAAGGTAGCCGTTACTTTTATTGTAGCATATTGGTGCTTCTAAGAGCGCTAACAGTGAGAAATAAATGAAAATGGCTTCAGATGCTGCAGATGACAGTGGGAGGCCTGGTTTAATTCACCATTATGAAGTCTTCTTGAATTGTGTCACTTGTAGAATTTGTACTTGACTTTTGGAAACATAAAATGTTCTTGCCACTGAGAACTAATTAAGAAATCTGGCTCTCTGTGACTGAGCTCATTTTGTTCAGGTTGACTGCATGTTCAAGTTTGACTCAAGATGCGCATCTAATGTATACTGTGACCGACTATTTCAGATGGATTAAGATAATTGCTTAGCTCAACACTAGTCTGATACATTCTGTGAGAATGGCATTCAAAGCCCTTAACAGAGACTGCTACCAAATCACCACTCCAGGTTTTTAAGAATCTTGAAGTGCAAAATTTAAAGTTTTGCTTTGGAATGAACGCATAGTAATCCCAGGGTACCGTTAGCAAATAAAGAGGAGGCTGTACCTTGCAGCAGGTAACAACATGGATGGATCTTGCAGACATTAGGTTAAGTGAAAGAAGCCAGACACAAACCGTAGGTACTTATGACTACTTATATGAAGTTCAAGAACAGACAAATGTAATCTATGCTGATAGAAGCCAGAATGGGAAATGGGTATTGACAGGGGCACCAGGGAAACTTCTAGGGTAATGGAACTTTTCTGTATCTTGATCTATAATGGCGACTCAGGGTATATGTCTATAAAAATTCTCTGAACTGTACACTTTCTGCATTTTACTACATGAAAGTTATACCTCAATGAAAATAACCAAAAGAATTTTGCGTAAGTACTTAAGTTTAAACTGATTAAAAACAAAACGAAACAAAAAGTTCAGATTATTTGGTCAAAGGCCCCAAATAATTTCATCTTCACAGTGCCATCACTTGAGTGCTGTAAAAGGTTATGAGCTCCCGCTTCTGTATTTAACTTGCCTTTTCTGCTATGCAAACTCAGCAAAGGCATCAAAACTTAGTCGATATAAGCAAATTTAGTGCACTCAGTCTCCTGTGTCTTGTTGTGTCAGGTGCACCTCAAGCAGAGAAGTAGAGAAGTCAAGTCTTCCATGAGGGCCAGGACCACAAGACTGGCCTCAGGAATTCATTCATGGAATAAATATTTATTGGTACTCTCTGTGAGCCAGATGCTGCTACAAGCACAGCAGATACATGGGGGAACAACTAACACAAGATCCATACCACCGTAGACCTTCCGTTCAGGATTAGGGAAGAGAAGAAAACATGCAACTTAAAGAGAAAGGAACAAAATACTCTCAGCTGGTGGTGAGTACTAGGTAGGAGGGACCATTTCAGATCGGGTGGTCTGAGAAGGCCTCTCTGAGGATGTGGCACTTGATCGATGACCTGAGTGATGAGACAGAGCCAGCCATGCAGAAAGCAGGGAAGCTGAACCAGGAGGAGAGAGCAACAAGTCAAAGCCCCAGAAGAGAGCAAAAACTTGACATGTTTGACAAATACAAAGAAGGCCAGGGAACTAGTGGGGACATGATATAAGAAAAAATAATCGTCTTGGAGGCCATTTTAAAGAGAATGAATTTAATTCTAAATACAATAGCAAACCATCGGAGTGTTTTAAGTAAGAGATAGTACAGATGGAGAGAAGTTAAACTTGAGGCATATTTGGAGGTAGAACCGATCAGGGATGTATGGATTAAATAGCGGAGAAGAGAGAGAAGGAGAAATTTTAAATAACTGCTTTGTTTTAGGCTGCTAGCTGTAATGATAATGATGTAATTCACCAAGATGAAAGAAAATTGGGGATTAAGAAATTTGAGGGGAACGTGAGTTCATTTTGGACAGACTGAGTTTGAGCTATGTTTCAGCCATCTCACAAATGAGCATATTTGACTTCAACAGATGAAATAGTAGTATGACTTGAGGAAGATCAAAGACATCATCCAAGTGAAAAAAAACTTCGAATTTATCCCTCAGAATGATGGGCCAATTGTATTTTCCTTGAATAATGATGACAGAATTTTGAGAATCAACAGGGAGAGGCGTTTCTAACAGGATCCTGCTGAATTCGTAAGACAGTAACGTACTAGAAGGAGTAAGGGACTGGACTCATCCACACCATTGTTCTATCATGTGGCAAAACATTTCAAACTTTTTGGATGATTGCTGAGTGAAAAGTTCTGGAGTTTTTCAAAACCTAGGACTAGCAAAGGTGCTATGAAACAGCATTCTAATACACCGTTGGCAGAGATGCCTGCCAACTGGTGCCACATTTTTAATTAAAATTGAAATGTGTCGGCCCTTTGGCAAAGTATAATCACTTCTATTTATTTTTCCAAAAGATATTTGAAAAGGTGTATAAAATTATTTATTTTAACATTGATTTGGAAGCAGTTCTAATATATGTAACTAGAAGATTGGATAAATAAGTTTTGGTTTCTTATACGTAATGGAATAGTATACAGCCATTAAAAATAAAAATCTGTATGTACCGAAATAAAAGAATATAAAGTGTGTAGGTAAGGGAAAATGCAAGTTATAGCAAATACAGTCTAATCTCATTTTGAGTGAAAAAAATATGTAGAAGCACAGATCAAATTGTGGTTAATTTTTTTCTCCGTGATTGGGTTATTTCCATGATGTTTAGATTTTTGCGGTAACCACATATTACTTTTGTGATAGAAAAGAACCATAAAAATATTTTTCAAAGCTATCCAATGCAGAATTCATATGAAGCAGAGTATATGAAACTTAGCTTTTCAGTGTTAGGAGTGCTGAAGCAAAAAAGTCACAAAATCCGATATAGTTTTGAGGGGTCTGTGGCTTTTGCAAAAAAATAACAATAAAAAATAAGACTTTTGAATATAAGCTTGAAACTAGACTTAGAAGAAATGTGGACAAAAATCTATGCTAACACCTGAGCACCCCTCCTTCCTTCTCTACCTGGTATAATTTCCTCTGACCAGACTGTAGTCCTAGCTGAGCCATCACAGGGTTCACAGTTTTTCTCAAATGCTCAATCACTTTGGGAAGGAGACCACTTGGTTTTCTGATTTTAATTATTTTATACATGATTATAAAGATGGACCAGAAGAAGGCTATGTATCTTCAGATGAAAGGTTCATATCATTAAAATTATTTTGAAGGGAAGAATGTATCATAGAAATGTCAATTCTTCCAAAGTTAGTTTATACATCGCATGCAATTCCAGTTAGAGTCTCAAAAGAATTTCTTTTTCACTAAATTTCTTTTGGAAAAGTAGATGTCTGAGAATATTGGAGTTAATTATGAAAACATAGAATCATGAGGGAGGACCTGCTTTTATAGATAATAAAACATACTATAAAGCCATTATATTCAAAGAATATTTTCTTGACTTGAGAATAGAAAAATTAATCACTGGAATTGAATAGAGAGTGAAGAAATAAATCCCAATATACTTGACATATAGTTTATTTCAATGTGAAAAATGTTTATGAGTTAATGAATGGTGCTTTCATAACTGGCTACTCATCTGAAAAAATTAAGGTGGATCTCTACCTCACCACATGTATAAAAACAAACTCCTGAAACTCCTAAAAGCTAAAATATAAAGCAGAAAACAATAACAAGCTTAAAAAATTGTATCTCTTAACTCCTAACTAAGGATTGGAGAGATATATAACAAAGACAGGAGACCCACAAACTATAAAAGATATATTCAACTTAATAAAATTAAGATATATTTCTACTGCAAAATAAAAAGACAAAAAGGCAATACTTGAACACATATAAAAGATAATCTGCTACAAATTAATTTTTTTAAAACCAACCAATCCCAATAAAAAAGGGGACAAAGGATATAGACAGTTCAAACAGGAGTTAATCTAGATGGTCAATAAATACATGAAAGATGCTTAACATTCAAGCTGAGGAACTAATAAGCTGTTGGCTAATACTGAAGAGTGATAACAAGTACTTCTTTAGAAATAAATACATGGTAATAAGTAGCCTCATACATTGCAGTAGACCTGTAAGGTGTAGTGTTAGTGAAAAATAATAAAGCAAATGATAAGTACCTATGATAAGATCAGCATGTATGATATACCATAAATATATACATACATGTGGAAAAGGGATATGTTGAAACGATGGTCACCAAAATATTAATTGGGGTGATCCCAAATATTGGGCTTTCAAGTGAGTTTAGCATTCTTCTTTATACTTCTTGAATAATTTTTTTTAGTTGGTATAATGCTAAATCCTCAAGTAAAATTTGTGACAAAATTAATTCTTATGAACTCAAAACCATCCAAATACACCCTTCTTTCAAACTTTCCTTCCCTAATTTTATTTCCAATTCAAGTTTGGTTGGTTTGGTGGTTTTTTTTTTGTTTTTTTTTTTTTAATTTTATTTATTTATTTATTTATTTATTTATTTATGGCTGTGTTGGGTCTTCGTTTCTGTGCGAGGGCTTTCTCTAGTTGCGGCAAGCGGGGGCCACTCTTCACCGCGGCGCACGGGCCTCTCACTAGCGCGGCCTCTCTTGTTGCAGAGCACAGGCTCCAGACGCGCAGGCTCAGTAATTGTGGCTCACGGGCCTAGTTGCTCCACGGCATGTGGGATCTTCCCAGACCAGGGCTCGAACCCGTGTCCCCTGCATTGGCAGGCAGATTCTTAACCACTGCGCCACCAGGGAAACCCCTGGTTTTATTTTAATGGAGGGAGATGAGATGTGAGAAAACATGCTCAGCAAGGAACAGGGCGTTTGAATGTCCCTGAATGAGATTCAGATGGGATGACATCATACGGCACTAAAAGTTTCCATTTCATCTCTCCTCATTCCATTTTAGTAACCTTTGACATTTGGACGAACAAAAGCCTACAGTCATTTTCGCTCTTCTCTCACTCCAGGGCCTCACACAACCATTGTCAGGGAATATTTGCACCATTGATAGCAATAACAGCCTGAACCTGCCTTTTGTCTCTTTGAGCCCAAGAGAAGACAACAGAATACAGGACAAGTGAGCCTTTTCTTTGACATTTCTTTAAGAGTCATTCTCCTCCTCGTATTTTAGATTTCCTGGTCTACTACCCGCACCCCCGGTATCATCCCAAACTGAAATCTGACCTGACACCATCTACCGGCTGGCTGGCCTGGTGGCCTCTAAAGACTGGCTGTGATTAGGGACAATGTGGGCTACAATGTAAGCCTGTGTTACTAATAACAAGTGGGACGGGCAGCATGGAGAGACAAGAAGTGCTCTTTATTCTCGTCTACGTTACCGGAAAAATAGTCACACACAGAACCAGTGCCATGTTAAGTTTTTTAAGGCAATAAAAGTGTTTTGAATTCCTCGACATCCTACGAGTTTCAGTTTTATAAAATGTGCCATCTATTTTCTTTCTTTTCCCTCAAGTCTTTCAGCATCACACATTTAGCCTGGCTCTCTCCCTTGTCTAGAGGCCAGGGAGGGTTCCCAGCATATGCTTGTGCAAGAAAAAGGGATGTTTGCCTTCTTTCCAACCTTGCCCCCGCACTCTCGTCATGCAAAGCTGAGAAGCAGAAACGCTATACAGATCCTCCAGAATCTCCTGTGTGCAAATTCCAAAGGAGTTTAGAGTTCTGAGGAGTGCTGGAAATACACAGACCAGGAAGCCTGCCCCTTCCCTAGCCCTGTGTTCCCAGGGCAAATCCCTCTGGTCTCTATGGATACCTTTCGCTTTCACCAGAATGTGACCCATTGGCCTCTCTCCCCATTGCCCTACAGAAAAGGAGCCCAGGCATACAACAGTCACCTGGTGATCCAGGAGCCTATCGGAATCTGTCTTAGTTTAGTTCATATTTATTGCACGTCCACTGCATGCAAGGTCCTTGCCTGGAGCTAAATAGATGAATAAACCAAAGTCTCTGACCAGGAGGAGATGGGTTTCTATCAGTATGGTCAGATAAATAACTAATAAAATAAGACATACTAATTACTGTAACAGAGGCATAATCAAGGTTTGATGGAGTATAGGGAAGGGGTGATTTAGTTCTTCTTCCTGGGACAGGAAGTTGGAATAACAAAAGTGGAGAAGAACTTTAGAGAGATGTAACATTCGAGCCAGGTTTGAAAATACAAGAAATTATGTAACCCAGAAGTGGAGCTAAGTGGGGCCTGTCTAAGCTGCAAGAACGTCACAGGCAGAGACAGCAGCTTGCCAGGGCCTGGTACGGCCCCGTGGGGAGTAGCTCTGTGTCACTAAGGTGTAGGGCAGCGGTGGGAGGGCCTGGAACTACAGACAGCTACCAGAGTGTGAGCCGTCTCTTCACCTTGTTAAAGAGCTGTCTCCAGCTTTTTATGGAGGGACAGACTTAGAAGCTTGTTGGAAATCAAAGGCCGCAAGGAGAGAGACCCAATCAGAATGACAATGGGCGTGTGGTGCTGTTATTGGTGCCTGTTGAAGTCAAAGAAAATAGTTTAGGAAATAGCAGAATTCCATCAGGTGGAAATGATGGAAGCCTGAGTCAACCCTGGGTGACAATGATGGGACAAGTGGGCAAGGTATTTGTAAATAGGATTGGCTTAACTTGCCATCTGATCAAGGGTAAAAATGGGGTGGAGGGAGAAAAGCAGTGTCATTCCCTTTGTTGTACTGCCAGTGTTTGAAAAAACACTATGATGATGTCTTCAGCTCATGACACCACTGGGGACTTGGGAGATTATTATACTAACTTAGATAAATTTTGGTGATTCAGTCGGGAACTCTTCACTCTTTAGTTGATGTAGACACTATTGATAACTTTGGGCATTTTGCATTATAATTAATATGACTTTTATGGAAAACTGTACCCTAGTAGGAAAATGACAAGTCCAATTGACAAAACTGTGTAGAATTCAAAGTAATATATCTCCAAGCAGTAGCATGTATCTTCATATGCTTGAGATACGACGTCAAGATTCAGATACCCCATACAGAAATAAGACATGTCAAGCACAACAGGGATAGGACCACAACTGCATCAAAATAAACGTAGAGCTCTGACAACTAAAAGTCTTCAAGTAACAGCAACCAATTGAAAGGAGAAAAAACCCGTCAGCCACCAAATATAAACAATGCCTTGTTTCCATATTCCTTTGTACCTTCACAGTCAAAAAGGCATCTAGATGGGGTTATATACAACTAAAAATTATGACTAGAGATTCCTAACTGAAGAACAGCATTAGGCCATAAGCTTATATTTTGGTAAAATTAAGAATGTTCTTTTGGAGGATGCTTAAATTGTTTTTGTGTAAGGTCACAATAGTTCTGCTTTTATTTTTATCTGATTCTTCTTACTACTTATTTTTATTGTTTGGGGTTTTTCTTGGGTAAATTTGTGTGAGGTGTGGTGGGTAATGCGAAGCAAAAAGTAGTTAAGGCTAGAATTTTTGTGCCTTGGATCAGGCAGCCTCTGGACCACCATCCCTCATTCTCGTCTCTCTAAACCAGGAATAACAAGAAGACAAGTCAAACTGCCCACTGGACGTAATCCCAGCTCTGCCACTTAATGCATTTGGGACCTGGAGCAAAGTCACTCAATCTCTTTGTACCTCAGTTTCTTCACCCATAAAAAGGTATACTGACCATACCTAAAATTATAGACCTGTTATGAAGATTAAGCTAGCTAGCATAGGTAAAACACTTAGACCAGTGTCTGACACGTATTAAGCCATAAATAACAATTGTTGCACTGTGACCGTTACTGGTGTTGCTTGTTTATTCTGGACTTTTTCTCCCTGATGTGGGCAATAAGATCAGTTGCATTTAAGTGCATAATAGCACTTCACTGATTTGGAATAGTTGAAGAATAAATTATTAGCAATTTTTTAAAGATCCCCTCCCCTAATTTTTAATTCCATCCATTGTTGTTTGGTTTCTACATGCATCCACCCTGGCCCAGCCCTCAGAGCAGAAAAAAACTCAGCATAGAGGGAAGCACTTTAAAGCAACCTAAATAAGGAGAATAGCAAGTTCTGACTGACAATAAGGGCTTTGGAAATCCACAGGGCCTGGCGGTTCCTAGGGAACTGAGTGCGAGGAAGATCCTTTTAGGAGCTGGTGGCCTAAATGGGGAGTGGGGATGGGGGCGGGGGTCAGGGTGAGAGCGGACAGGGTAGGACTGGAGCTGCCAGAGCGAGAGACACGGCAGCCCAGGGAGTAAGAGCTTCTTCCAACCTGTACTTCTTCCCCAGCCCCTTACTCCATTTCAGCCTCTCTAAATTTCCTATCGACTTCATTATTTAACATTGTAATTATTCAAAATGGTTAAAACACATAAAAATATACAAGATTTTGGGTTCTGTAACTGAGGGAAAAATGTCTTTCCCCAACTGTTTAAAAAGAATTATCTTTCTAGGGACTTCCCTGGAGGTCCAGTGGTTAAGACTCTGCACGCCCAATGCAAGGGGCACAGGTTCGATCTCTGGTCGGGGAACTAAGATCCTGCATGCTGCACGGTGCGGCCAAAAAAAATAATAAAAACAGCATAATCAATAAAGTAGAGCTTTAAAAAAAGTATCTAAAAAAAAAGAATTATCTTTCTAGAATTTGAAAAAGAATAGATACGTTTATATGTATAACTGAATCACTTTGCTGTGCACCTGAAACTAACACAACATTGTTAATCAACTATACTCCAATATAAAATAAACATTAAAAAAAATTTAACAAGCAACAAAACAAAACCAAAAAAAAGAATTGTCTTTCTAAAATGCAAATTCTGAAACAAAGGAGAATTATACCAGCTATGTTGGCCTATCACAATGGCAGTAAGGGATCTTTATTCTTTGAGTGTACATTTCACGTTTTTATTTGACCGTTCCAAAAATCTATGCCTTTGAAAAGTACAATAACAGAAACTTTTTTTAAGTCAAACTTGCATTGCTATTGGTCGACTTTGTACAGGTTTTATTTCTTTCACCCCGAGGTCCTTGGAATTTTATGACGGGAAAATGAAGATGGTTTGGCCCTCAGGAGAATTACAAATACTTGAGGCAGCAGGAGTAAGGCCTGAGTGCAGGCCTGAGATGCAGGTGTTCAGAGTTCCAATTCCAGCCTTAGGGAGGCTTGCTGGGTGCCCTTGGGCAAGTCACTTAACCTCCCCTCGCCTCTCTTCCCTCACTGCTAAAGTGAGGGGATTAACGCTCAGTTCCCTCACAGGGTGGCAAGTGGATTAAGTAATTAGACAACTAGAGTCTCTTCCTCTGTAACCCTTAGGAGATGAGAATTTAACCAAAGGATTCTTAAGTGTGTTAGAAAACAAAAACAAAGAAAACAGAGTGAGAGCTACACAGAACAGAAATTTAGTTATCATTACAAAAGAACACTGGAGACAACCGCTTCATTTTACCTAAGCAGGAAAAAAAAGGATTTCAGGACACATATTATTTTCAACTAAAATCTCACTCTCTCTCTCTCCCTCCTTCTCTCTCTCCCTCTCTCTCTCTCTCTCTCACACACACACAGACACACACACACACACACAAGATACCCTTCCCTCATCCCCTCATTGATTTCTATTTTAAAGTATCTCACTTATGTGGTCTCAAAATAGGAAACTTCTAAATAGAATCATCAGCCTTAAGACAATGTTTGAAATAATTAGGTTACAAATTCTGGAGCCCTTTAATGTGGCTGCAATTCTATAACTATCTGTACATTCCATGTATGGCCCTATTAAATGTACCAGGCACCAATGTTGCCGGCTGTCAAGAAGCAAAATGAAAAATAGTTTTAATAGCTGCTCTTTGACCTGTTTTATATTTTATGTCAATTATAACAGCACACAACCATGCATAATTATGAAGCATAGATGCATTAAAATGTACACATAATTTGTGTTCTTATGGCAACCATTGCATTAGGCTCTAGAAAACAAACCTATTGTTATAAGTCATTTACACATTAATATATTAGTATTAAATATCGAAGACAGATTTGTCTGTCCATCTGTTTTGAATCATTGTAAGTAAATATATCTTTTGGAGGGGTGGACAAAATCTCTACATAAATGCACTGTAGGTGCCATCTGCAACATATATTATAATACAGAGTTTAGCACCATCGTGCATAGCAACTCCAGCAAAGACAGTGCCATGTGATTGTCATTTGAATGTCATTTTTTAAAAATGATCTGGTATATGGACAGAAGGAGAAAAATTTTTTTCTGGCACTGCCATAAAAATTCCTTCATTTGACTGTCCTGTGGTTTTTGGATTTCTTTCTTAAAAGCTTATATTCTTCCTAGGATAAGAGGAAAATAATTATTTTAATGCTAGGTTAATGAACAAAAACGTATGTTTTCTCTATTGCAAAATCATTAAAATACCAAGAAAAAAAATCGTTTTAAAATATCTGCTGAATCATAACAGTAACCCTGAGAACCAGGTAACCAAACCAGAAAATGACCTGTCCACACTATAGATGAAAAAAAGCAGGGATTTTTCAAGAATAGTTATATAACCCCGATTTTGACTTTTTAGCGTACTCATGATTTTATGGATATATAGTGAGGCTGCTGGAGTGGAGGGCACAAAAGGGCGATGCCAAATAAGAAACAGAAAACAGATTTCCTGACTTAAGGTTTTTTCATTTAGTGTCTTGTTGCTCATAAACCTGGGAGAAGCAAGACTCCACTGGCCTGTCAGTTTTAACCCTGTTTCCCCAGCTCTGAGCAACTGCTTTCGATGTCAGTCCCACCATACCTCCTCTCAAAGTTAGGTCTGTCCAGGAGAAGGAAAAAATCAAAGGATGGAGTTGAGGGCTTGGGGTGGGAGGCAGGGTGGGGCGGGGTGGTTGGTAGCGAAGACCCGTTTCCCCCAAGTCCTGGCTAAAACCACCGGCTATTTGAATTTCTCTTGAATTCACTTTAAGTGATCCCATTGCTTTCTTTTGAGTGACAGCAAGAATCGGAACAATTTTAAACACGCATTTCTGAAGTTTCATCTGAGGTGCTTGACTCCTCCGTTCCTTGTTTCTTTTGTTAAATGTCTGTACGTATAGATGTTCAGAATTTTTATTCCATTTCCACATAACTGGACTTTGAGTGCAGAGGCCTTTCTAGGATGACTTCCATCTACAGTGACTATTTAGTTCACCCGTATATTGAGCAATTTATAGGTGTTACATCCGTTGCCAAGGCATCGCTCAGATATTTTTTAAGCTTTCCTTTGTTTCAATTATGAGAATTATTAAGCTTCTCTAGAACCTTGAGACTATTTGTCTCTAAATGTAATATTTCCGTCTTTAAATAACCATGTAAAATTTAAAATGTTTGGAAGAGAGCTGGAAATATCTGGCTTTGATGGACTTTTTAAACTTGTGACACTATAGAAAGAAGAATTGCTCTGCACCAATACAGCTGGTTCCTATTACTTAAAATTAGCCAGTAAAGAGAGCAGCTTTCCAAGGAGAGTTGCTAATGGAGAAAAATGGTAACAAAGGGAGGAGGAGGAGATGGCTGGAGACAGAAGAAAAGATGGAACCTAGTAATGGAAGAGGAAGGTTCTACTGAACCCCAATCCTAGATTTCCAGAAAGAGCTGCCAAAACTCAGACGGTGGGTATACAAACACATGGGAATTCATGCTTCTGACCCTCAATAGTGAAAAGCTCCTCTGGATAGCTCTGGGGCACGTCACGGGGTGGCCCATGAGGCTGTAAGTGTTTTATGGAGAAGATTTTGAGTCCGGGAAGCCACTGAGAATGCACTGGAGAGGAAGAAATGAAGATCACGGGCCAAACGAGACAGAAAGACATGCTCACTTTTTGGAGCGTTTCCAAATTTAAAATGTTAAAAGATCACCAGTTTAAGAAAAATAACAAAATGGTTAGTTCTTCACAGAGCAAATTACTGTATATTGTCTTAAGGGTGAAAATTATTCAGTAGTAGTCAATCCTAGACCCTTTACTCGTTGTTTTCAGCCCTACTTCCTCAAATCCATGTTCTCAGCACTTCATAATTCCCATTTGTTTAACTCACGAACGTTTAACAGTGTCTGTGATTTGCTCACTCCCGTCTACTAAGATGAAGTTTTTAAGCTTTTTAAAAGTATCAGTGATTCGTTTTACCCATTTAAAATCTTACAGGAATGGGTTTTCTGCCTGCTATTATGCTCATATGTGTCGTGTGCTGGTTTGACAACACAGTTTCACTGACTTCCAAGACTGCTTCGTTTTTCTACACTTAATTATCCAACCCTGCTAAAATTAACTTTCCAAAATAGCATTCTTACACATGCCAGTTACAAAACTGACTACAAAGAAAGTTCTGTGCATTTTGGTGGATAATATTTCAGGCCAAACTGTTTGAATTGGTGGCATATCTTTACCATTATATATAAGAATCTAAGCTTTCTCTCCAAACTGTCTTCATATCATGACGCCTTTATCCTTAGTGAAAGCTACTTGTTTTAATCCTATGCGACCATCTCTATCCTCATTTCCCAAGCAGTGGGACAAAAACACTTTAGTTGAAGTAAGAATCCCTTATCTGTCACAAGTGCCAAT
Organism: Balaenoptera ricei; assembly: GCF_028023285.1. Taxonomy (NCBI): domain Eukaryota; kingdom Metazoa; phylum Chordata; class Mammalia; order Artiodactyla; family Balaenopteridae; genus Balaenoptera; species Balaenoptera ricei. The sequence goes on along the minus strand of NC_082645.1, from coordinate 46,474,952 downwards.
CCAAATATGGCTTTGTTAAGTTCTGCTTGATTCCTTCTGCATTTTAAGGAACTTTTTTAATAAAGAAATTTTAAAATTTATTAATTACCTTATCTATTGAGAATTAACCAGTTTGACTTATCTCTTTAACATATCAGCCCAGGACTAACAAGCAATATTTGCACATTTGGCAGAAATTACCTTCTCAGGAGCCTGGCTTCCCTTTGTTATTACAAGGAGGCCAACATTAATGGCAATGATTGCTGGACTGTCCCCTTGGGGAGGCACAGCTGCCCATCTGCCTGGTGCTAAACTTTAGTTTGGGACCATGGGCCTCTATGAAAAGGACAGGACCCATCTTCAAGCATAAAGCATGCGGTAGCACTTCTCAGTTCTTCAAGCTTGAGGAGGGGAGACTGGGGCAACATTGTAATGCATACCCTAATTTAATTAAAAAATAATTATCATACAGCTCCAGATCTGAAAGTGACAAGTAATATTTAGGCAGAAGATGATACTTCATCCCATCTTTAAATATTCTTTAAATTTTACACGAAGCCCCAGGGGATTTTTTAATTTGGCAAAGAAAATATGTTGTGCAACAGCATGCAATCGTGCTTTCAAATTATTTTAAACTTCATCATTGAAACAATACATTAGTATATAGAGTGTAAACTGCATAAGCAATTTCCTATGCATTTTAAAGTTTACTTAATGGAAGCCTGGGTGTCCATGTAAACTCTGCAGTTAGATCTGAAGGTGTATTTCCAGTGGTATTACTTCTTTGTCCTAAAGATCTAAAGATGGACATTATTTTTTAGGGAAATCGACCTAGTCCTCAAGTGAGAACATCCTGCAGTTTCTAGGAGTTTTAGCGTTCAAAGATATCACAACCAAAAAGGTTTATTGAGTGCACTATGTGTCAAAATTGTTTAGAATCACAAGAAAAAGTTATTGAGCTTATTCTGAGAAAGTGTTCCATTTAGTTGCCGATCTTGTAGAAGAAAAAAAGAAGAGATTCAAACTGATTTAAGAAATAGCTCTCTGGTTATGAGCTTTTGTGATTTTATAAAGGCTGAACTTCCCAGGACTGGCGTAAGAATACTATGGTCCCGATTAAACTGTGATATGCAGAAAAGGCAAAGAAAACTACACCAAACTTCTGTATCTCTGAACCACCAAAGGGTAAGGAAACCAAGGCAGTCCTTGTCTTAGACACATGCTAAAATCAGATTACTCAAACTATGCAAGATGATAACATCCAATGAATCTAGTATAACGCAGTGTTTGTTATGGGCCTACTTAGTAAGAATGAAAAGGACTTATTCATTTCACTTTGGACCATCCCTTGCATTTGAACAGAAAATCGGACTGATAAAAGCTCAACATTTGGTCTGGGACCAGCAGATTGCTCCAGGGAAAAAGCACCAGCTATTGTAAAGTCAGACCAGGTTAGAGCCAATCGGCCGAAGACGAGATTGATCTTCAAAGCATTGCTGGCATTTGGGAGTTTCTGTGACAGCTACAGGAAGGGCTTTCATTCTTCTTTAACTTGGTGGCCGGCTTGCAAGCTACTATGGGAGTCCCTTCCCGCTAATCCATACTGTTCAATTGTCAGGAAAGCTTGTAAACAGGAGCCTCCATCAGTTACCTCAGAGTGGTTTGAACAAACTAACATCATAACAAGAGTGTTTATGGAAAAATGCTTAAGCACTGAAGCAGAAAGGGCTTAGCACTGATCAGACCTCTCTTCCACCTTTATTCTTCACTGTTCACATTGAAATGCAAATATCAGCGCAGGGTTTCCACTGGCGTGCCACTCACAAATTGAAAAGCAGTTTTTATCTATGCAAATGTAAGCATGGTAATTGAAGTTAATCAATCAATGCTAGCTTTCACTAAAACCTTGAACATGATTGAATAAAGTAATTATCATTCAGCAGAAAATGATGAAGTTGTAGACAGCATGAACCTTATTAAAGGAGGATTTTGAGTCACAATGGCTTAATTTAGCTAACAGCCCAGCCTGAGCCCAAGCAACATACTACTCTTGCTGCTTAGAATTGTTTTATGATTAAAAAACAACAACAACAACAATAATGAGGGTGGGGGAAGGTGGAGGTAAGGGTAAAGTAGTGTTTTTTATTATTATTTTCATAGTGCTGGATTAATAAAAACTACTTGTCCTGCTACAAAGGAGGAGCCATAATTAACTCTTTTAAAAGAAAACTCTAAATAGATAAGTGAACAAAGATCATTATGAGTTTTTTTTTTTATGTGGCCAACAGCACCAATGGGCTTTTAATATTTATTGTTATATTTTTAACATAAATGAATGAAATAAAGTGAGCATCTCAGAAGTCTTTGTAAAATACCCATAAAATTAGATTAATATTTCCTTATGTAAAAGTAACCTCATAACTTACATAAATCAAAGGCTAAACTCTTAAAAGTATGATTTCAAACATAATTTGTATTTTTTTATTGACTTACAGCAGTTTCAGTAACAGAACGTATGCTGCATTTTGCACAGCTTTCAAATACTTCGTTTTTTTGGAGTGCCATATATTCAATTACTTGCTTTGATTTACAAAAAACAGTCTCCCAGAAAGTGTTTTAATGTTAATTCTAGGGTGCTTTTCTTTCCAGTTTCTTTATACTTTTATCTATTCTCACATATGATTTATGTTTTTTTGAGGCTATAAAACAAAATTATTTTATTTAAACCAGAGTTGAATACTATTGTTGAAAAAATCATTTCAGGTAGCATAAGGGAAATAATCCATCTCTGGAAAATGTAATCAACAGTTAGTGTGCAACATAATGTAAACTGATTATGGAAAGAGGCTCAATTTAGCTTTCTCCAATGTATTTTTCAAAAACAAGGTTAACTAGCAATATTTAGATTAGAGTAGCCCAGCAGGATATGGTGACTCTTAAGAATCTACAGTAATTCTACTGGATTCAATTAGATTGAAAAAATTAAAGGTCTGTAATCCTGCTAATATTATTGTACACCCTTAGGGAAGTCACTCCTCCCCCAACTTCATTTTAGTTGATGCATTTTACATTTAGTTTATTTTGGATAACAATTTGTCAGATTAAATCTACATTCCCAATTGGATAGCAAAAAATACCTTTTCATTTATTTATTATTTTAGAATATATAGTGCTAGTATTTTCCTCAAACATGCATCTACATGTACCCAAATTTCCTAAAACTTCAGTAAGTGTATCAGCCATCACTTGTATCAATAAATAAATTACGTGCCACAAAAATAAACTCCGAAGTTTAAACAAGCATTGAATGGATTGTAGTAAAAACAGTTCTGGGTTTTTTTTTCCAGCACACGTTTCCCCTGAATGTAATCGTCCTGCCTCCTACTATTTAAGTAAAAGCCACCTCCTTATTTATTATTTTCTATTCCATCCACAAAGCATTTAAGTATCAGCACTACTGTGGCAAAGTGACGTTAGAGTACTACATACAAATAGTTCAATAGAATCAAGATGTCATTTTTATGTGGATAATAATGTGCATTAAAAGTATGATATTGATTGTTTACCTTAACTGCCCTAACAGCAGAAAATTAGTCATTTCTGACCTTTTATGGTTATATCCCATTGCAGGACCAACTTGGGACATAAGTTAATACATCTCATTTTCTTATTTTTACTCAGATGTGATACTAACAGTAGCAAGGAGGACCACAAGGTAGGGGCGATATTGTCTTTATTTCTGACCCTTCATTTTCTGCAACAGCCAGGAGTTATATTTTGGATTAAAAACAAACTCTTAAGTAATCATGCAAATCAATTGCCAATATATTCACAAAAGACCCAAAGTATACAGAATATTTGTGTTATGTTGTTTTAACGGTTTTTTAAAAATCCCTAGCACTCATATAGAGTAAAAAACATCTATATAGCACAGTAAATAATCAACCATCATATAATATGTACATTTCAGGGAAGCCTGACTTCTGATAAAATGATTTTCAAACTTCGGGAGAAAGAGGATATTTTAAGTGGGAACATTCTAAACAGTTTTACGTGTGTGTGTGTGCATGTGTGTGTGTGAATGCATTTTTTTTTTCCCAGCTCACCAATTCTAAGTTTTGGTCCTGATCTGACTGCACCATTTGTGGAACTGTAGAGGACCAAATAACTGGATACTTAAGAGGCTAAGAAGCTGCAAATTATTACGGCTCCTGTTTTCTAACTGCTGAACGCACTGAGAGAATACAAAGTTTTGTTAGGGAACAGTTTTCCCCTTGCTACCTTGAAAACTCAAAGGAAACCCTGAAAGCCCAAATCCTAGTAAAATAAAATCGATTTAAAACAAGTCAACACTTTGTGTTCCAAGATCTGTTGCTCTCTAAGCTTTCCCTGCTGAAGGTTTTCTATTAATTGAGCCCTCAGTCCAATAGTGGGCTCTCTGCCTCTGGCCTTCCCCTGTCTACCATAGCTGTGATGGTTAAAAGCTTCTCCGGTTTGTCACAGAGTTTAATATGCACCCTACATAATTATGCAGGATTCACTGTGCTATCAAACTGCAATTCAAATTAGTTCAGGATTAAAGGCACAGAACAGTACTGCTTCCTTAATTGCATTGTACTGTGCTGATCACATTCAAATACCCATTACTCATTCCCTCTGTGGAGCAATAAGTCAGGGGGATTAATATTCAGGCAGGTGACAGGGCCAAGCCATTAAAAGGCAGTTATGCAGAAAGCATGGCTGGTTTTATTCACGTTAATGAAATCAGTGAAATGAAACTGTAATAGATTTATCAAAGCTCAGATGGATTTGCTGTAAATCAGTTTGATTCAAGCAATCAAACTGGACAATAGAGATAGTTTTCAGCTCTAGCAATGGGTGTCAGGAAGCAGCATGTGAAAAGTGCTGATATTCTTCATGTATGGATTTGATATCCACCCCATGCACAGGCCTATTCCCAAACCACTGCTGCTAATTTTTTTGTCTTTTGAACTAGGTGCCAGTGGCTGATAAAACATACAGCATATCATCTTAATACAGCACTTACACTGTTTTAATTCCTCATTTTTAAGTCCCCCCAGAACATCAATTCTTTCCAACTGCTGGCTGAGAAAAAAGGAAAGTTTGATAGAGCACAAATCAGCATGGCTGTCCCGCTACTGCCCAGAAGAGGAATGCAACTTTGGCCAGGGTGACTCCACGCAATCTTCACGAATGTCTCCTGCACCAACACTTGTACAGGAGGAAAAATGATCAGATCACAATTTCAGAGTGTGATGGGCTAGGGCAGGAGGAGCTCGAAGAAGCTGAAAATTTACTTTTGTTCTGGGTCTAATGAAATAATTTGGTATCCATTAGAGGGCAGCATTAGAACAAAAACTCAACACAGCAAGGACGGTATCCCCTGCAGATAGGCAAGCACCTTGGCCGGGCATAAACTTTTTCGATACAGTAATATTTTCCAAGGGTAAAGCCAATGAATGGAGAAGATGGGAGCAAATCCTAGTGTTAGAGAAAAGCAACGCCAGGAACAGCATGTGCCAATTTAGCTTTAGGGAGTTTTCTGTCCTACATTAACCCCCTCTCCCTTTTTGGGGTTAAAGTAGAAATACTTCTGTCTTGAGCTTAATGATCTCGTATTTTGCGGACCGTGTGTCTGATGGAATGGCAATGAATTGTGAAATAAGTGATCCGGTTTTTGTTTTCTTAAAAAGTGCATCATGTATTGTAGGTTATACTCAAACTACTCTAATTGGTCTGATTTTTATTTATTAGAAACAAATTGTTCAAGAACGAAAGCCAGTTTTTAATGATCCAAAACAGAAATAAATGTTCTAGTCTATTAGCGTCCTATACGGAATAAATCAATATTAAAGCTAATTAACCCTTTTCAAAGGCATTTTGTCCCAGGTTTTTATTTAATGGTTCAGTGCTGCTTAAAGCATGGATCAAGCTGGATAAGCTCCATTTAAAAAATGGCCCATTTTGAAAACAGTTTAGCAGCTCACTATGACGAATATATTTATCAGGATAAACTTGACTTTTTCAGTTGTATAACTAACTGACCAGGGTTCCTTAAAAGATCTGATAATAAAATAGAGGTGAAAGCCACAGACAAATCTGTTCATTTGGCAATGTTATAACATTATAGGAACTGCTTTCATTCACTGCTTTTTAAAAAATATTTATCTTTAGAAATATGTTAATCGTTACTTTTGAGAATATTCCTAAGGGCAGGAGGAGGAAGTCTCCATATAAGATATTTCATTCCAGGTCATACGTGAAATGCAAACCTATGATTTGTCCTTTTTGGAAGAAGCCATGATTTTTTAATAGTGTTCAAACACACAGTGCAAAGCACACACCTTTCAGGACATAAATGACTACTTTGACATATGAAACCCAATGAAAATTATATACATTATTTAAAGAATTTGGCACTCTTCTCCTTTTGTTAGACTAGCAAATCACAGAATGTACTTTAATATCAAGCTATTTTTGAGTTATAAAACAGATGATGTATTTTGTACATGAATTAAATTCTTCACAGTACCAGAGGAATTAATTTGTGATGTTATGAAATTTTGATTAGCCTGCTGTAAAATCAGAATTGTTTACCACAAGTGTCTGGATTCTGACTCTTACAGTCTTTTCAAACAAATAATGAAATGAACTGGGGCCGGGGGTGCGGGCGTAGGGAGGGCAGAGTAATTTATGAAAACATGGTACACCATAATTTTGCCATTTTTCTGCAATAAGGATGGCAAATGATTCATGGGATAAAATGAAATATTTCTCACTGTCATTTCAACGGATGTAAGATTTACAGCTTCTTAACTTGGATAGGAAAAACTCTGTATGCATAAAAATGAATTGTAAATCAATTAATGATGGGGATGAAAAACAACAAAAAAAATTGATTTTAAGCAAAGAAGAGAAAATCTAACAAGCAACAAATTAAAAGGGAGAAGCAGCAGCTATTTACTCTTAAGACCTTTGAAGGAAGGAGGGAGTGGAGAGGAAACTGCTTGCTTAAAAGAGGGCGTTAAGGTCAGGTTAAAGGAAAGTGATATGTTGATCGACTCATTACATTTACATCGCTTAGACAAACAGAGGAAGGTAGCTTTTAAATCAAAATCGGATATGCCTACATTAGATTTTTAAAAGAAATCACCAAAAAGTTAGAGCCAGTTTTATAGTATTTGGTTGGATAAAGAAATCCTATGACCATGAAGAAAAAGGAGCCTCCAATTCAAGATTCTCCTTTACCTAAACTGTTTTTTAATAGGCACCAAGGCTAAAAGAAAAGAAAAAAATACTTTTCCACTTCCCAACTCCTTGAAACACCACACCGAAGGAAAGCTAGCAGCCAGTGAAGGAGCAAGCCCGGGCTCTACAGGAGTCACTGTACCTGGAGAATGAGAGCAGATTCTGCTTCAGATACAACAAGGTGGGCTTGAAGGGCTCAGAAGCGGGTGGAACCAGTTGTACCACGTGCCATGCTCTACTATCCAAGTGACACTCAATCCTCCCGTCTCTTCCACTGAAACATGATATATTATCCACGACTACAGGATACACACCTTAACCGACATAGTTTCAAGCAACCCCAGTGTGAATATGGGGAACTAACAGGGAACCGATGGTATGGTTTGCTAAGCAACGCAATTCGATGCCGCGTGTGGAGAAGGAAGATAGCCCATTTTGCAAAAGTGGTATTTTGTTTAGATCAAATAAATTTTACTATTCTGGATCAAGCATTTAACAAAATGCCAAGGTATTTATTGATTTTTGACAAGGCCCCACCCCCTTCTTAGCACAGGACCTGCAGGACTATCTCTGGTGTCATCATGGCTCACATACCTCACCTTGTGTGCACGTATTTCACAAGTGTGGTAGCTAATTAGACACCTAAAATACAAAGTACAAGCACAGAAGGCTCATCAACTCTATCTATCTCCTATACAGAAATACTCTCGTTATGAGGGTGCAGAACAATTTAAAACTTCTGTGGTCTGTTTCCTTCCTAAGTCAAATGTCATCAGGTGAAATCTGCCGCCGATGATACTGCAGTGTTGACCAAGACTGCAAAATGTCGATGTGAGTATCCATTTCTCTTTCTTTGATTACCATAAATTCATTACCATAAATTTTGAAAAGTGGGAGCAATGTATTTTGACAAATTTTATGTTGACAAATTTTGAAGTGCTATAAAATTTGATAAGCTAAATCAATGAACAATGTTTTGAGCTGCTATATATATTTTTCCAGGCATTGAACAAACAGTTCATTGTTCCAAGTCTGTCTGGGGGCCAGTGCTCTGGGTTATTCTATACAATTTCAAAGAAACTTCAGAATCTCACACAGGCCTTTGAGCACGCAAAACCAAGAGGCAGCGCTTCTAAACCACAAATGGAGACGATGTTCCATATACATGTGTAAATTAAAACATATGAAATAACATAGGCGTTATAAAATTTGTGTTAAAACTGGTAACAGCTTTACTGATTTACTGACAATGAAAATATATAGCATTTTTTCTGTCAGAGCATTTATCAACACTTGGCAACCCTACACTAACTTGACATGTAAGATGATCAAAATGGATTATGTAATCTTTCCCATTCATTTCTATTGATTTTACTTATGATAAAATTCATCAGTGTGCCTGGAAACGCTGAGGCTGAAAGGCTCTGGGTGACAAAAAAAAAAAAAAAAAAAAGAAAGAGAGGAAAAAAAGAATTCAACAGAGTTGAATAGGATGAATGTAATTTTAGAATAGGATTGCACAGATACAGAAATCGTGCCCTAAAGCCTCCAGCAACAAATTAATACAAATAAACCTGGCAGTCTCATAAAATTGCATTGGTCTATGCAGGGATTCACTTTTGAGATAAAATTACAAAATTGCAAGTGAAAATAATGTGTGAGTGCAATTAAAAATACAGTTTGTGAAGATATTTTCAAACTTTTTAAACTTCAACAGCAATCAAAGTTATTTCTCTGACTGCAAGTAACATCAAAATGCCAGTAAATAGCCCATTTTAATCAGTTTTATTGATTCATGCTTTCAGTTCTTATTCAGTTAAAAACAAGGCACATTAAATACATCCTCTTATTGCTCTATAAATGCATGCAGCTCATTCTGTATATCAAGAGTAATAAATAATGGTGATAAAACACCAAGACAGTTATAAAAATGACAACCCAGCCTCAAACATAGTATTTAAGAGTCCAATCTAGAACAATAACCCAACACAATACATAAAAAATGCCATATATGAAAACATGCAGTGTGTATATCGACTCCAGTACTGGGTTTATACTTGATATTCTTTAAAAGCACAGTAGGGCTCTTTTATTCCCTAAAAAGGATTGACATAATGCAAAACAGTGCAAGTTATTAGCATCGTTGACTTCAATATTATTACATTCATATGCCAAAAATCTTTACAAATACATAAAAAAAGGAAATAAGATCGATGATCATTCTTACAGTATGTTTAGTAAAAGAATGAAATTCTATTGTACAAAGGAGTAAGCTACATATATTTTGAAAAAGACAAAACAAAGCTAGAAACTAAAGCAAAATAGGGAGCATGCATTTAGTAGAAATCCTAAAGTTACACTCAGTAGAAATTGATTGAAAGCAAGAACGTTGCAGCAGCATGAAGGATATGAGGCAGACAACCTTGGCTTAACAAATAATCCAGCGTTATCACCATTGTTATGACTGTGGGAAGGGCTACTGAAAGGAGCATCCAGCTCGCCACCACAGATGGGGGTTCCTTCACCTGAATCCCCTCAAAGCCTCTTTAAATAAATCACTTGATAAAAGACAATCTCTACACACCTCACACCCACTCCAACAGAATCAGCTGATACCATGTTTATGCAAAAAAGAAAATAATTCTTTTGTGCTTGGAATAGATTTTGAATCACACTCACACCTCCCCCCACCCCCCATTTCTTCTCTCCTTTTCTGAAATCAGGTAAAGAAGCTGTACAGGTTTAATTAAGAACTTACACAAAAATGCAGGGGTGCTTTATTCACAGTAAAGACTTGGAACCAGCTTGTTTCCAAGATGAGTCTCTGGGATTGGTGAAGGAGCGTATGTTTTAGAATTAGCAGATTTTAAGCAAAAGCAGATATGCTCAGAAGAAGAAAAGTGCGTTTTTCTTTGTCCTTAAAGGAACTTCACTCATAACAAAGCATGCAGAAACAAGGCCTCTTTTCAAATACAGCTCTGCCCAGGCCAGTCAGGTTATAAGCCTGGTCCCTACTGTAATGGATTCAGGGAGGATACAAGTCATCGTTGTCTTGATTTAACTAGAAAAGGAGACAGAGAAAGAGAGAGAGCACAAATGTACAATATTGTGGTACATCGTCTCTGATGTTTTAAAGGCCAGCTCTTCTATCTATGAAGGGTCACTGGGCTCTAAACAGTGAAGTTAGTGTCTTGATAGAAAAACACTAAGTTACAAAGCCACGTGCTTCTATTATTAAAAAAGAAAGAAAGAAAGGAAGGAAGGGAGGGAGGGAGGAAGGAAGGAAGAAAGGAAGGAAGAAACCAGCGTAAAAAAAAAATTCACACCTTAAAAGAAAAAACTTCACAGTGATACCTGGGAGGTCACTTTCTCTGTTTTAGGTTTTCCTTTAGGAAGTGGCAAGTCTAAACTTCATTTAAAAGCAAAATGAGTTAAGGTGCAATCTTCACTGTTTATTTCAGGGGTAGAGGTAGGGGCTTAGGTGCGTGAACCTCCAGTGTGTATATTATGGCAGACAGGCTCATACCCCACGTGAATGAGGCATAAAGATATTCTACAATGTTGACATATATAGAAATAATAGCACAAAAGTGTTTATGTACCAGTCTGAAAAATTAAGGTCTCGAGTCTGCACAATGAAAACCTGACATTAAATAAAGGGTCACATTTCCTATTTCATACACAACGTGATCTTAAAAAAAAAAAAAAGTAGGTAGTTAACTTCACAAGAGGAAGCACAATGAATAAACATTCAGATGACTGGCTAAAATGCCACCAAACTATTGTAAAAGCATACCAAATTGGCCCTTTAAATTCAGTATATTACATATTTACTAAATTCTGGGCAGATTGATTTTTTTTTAACATTTTTATTGGAATAAAATTGCTTCACAATGGTGTGTTAGTTTCTGCTTTATAACGAAGTGAATCAGCTATACATATACATATATCCCCATATCTCCTCCCTCTTGCGTCTCCCTCCCACCCTCCCTATCCCACCCCTCTAGGTGGTCACAAAGCACTGAGCTGATCTCCCTGTGCTATGCAGCTGCTTCCCACTAGCTATCTATTTCACATTTGGTAGTATATAGAGAGTGGTATGGGCAGATTGATTTTTTTGTCTTGTTTTGTCTTTCTGTGAGTGTGTACGTGTGTGATGGGGGAATGCGTGTGTGTGTGTTGAGCGTGGTTTTCTCTTTTTCTTTTTGGTTGATTGAGAACTTTTCTATTGAGTACAGAAGGAGAAAGGCTTTAAGCAATTAAAATGACCTTGAACACTGCAATTTTGTGGCTTTTTATAAATAATTGTAACTAAAGTTAACTAAAGGCTATTTCTATCCTCTTTTACTATCCGTTTACAAATACTCCCCCAAATGATGCAATAACCTGAGCAAAATAGGTCATGTTTGACAGTATCACATGCTCCAAGATCTAGGATTTGGGGATTGAAAATTGTGCTATAATATGTGGACATATAAACACAGGTTTTTAATCCTTAAATTTATTACTACTGTAAAGATTTGAGAAATTTAGTCCCATCCCAATGTATCCAACTTGCCACTTAAATGCTGGTTTTAAAATAAGAAAAGCAAGGATCTTCCTGGCAACTGTAATAGTCAAAGAAAAACCAGCAGTGACTGGGGAAAAAAAATGAATTGCTGAGATGAAACTATCACTGTAACTCCCAGCAAATGTCAATGCTATCCTTATATCTTGTACCTGTGATTCTGGAAGCTTTCAGAGTTTCTCTGAGATTTGCTCCTATAACCAGATCTAAACTTTTTCTTCCTTCTCCAGTTTTGCCAGTCACGCTCTAGATATAAAGTCTGGATGAGGAAGGCAGACAAGCTGGAGGAAGAAGGGGCTGAGGGGTCTCCCCAGAAACACTATCGTTTTAATAGGTCCCACCCCACTCAATTCCTTTTAAGAACAAATACTATCAACAAGCTTAATGTCCAGAGCGTTGTGCAAATCATGAAATGTTTCCAGCTTCTTTTTTCAATTTCTGCCAAAATATTCTGCCTCTATAACTGACTTAGAATAAATGAATAAACACACAAAAAGGGAGCATGTCCAGTCTAACAGGTCACAAAATTAATGCAAAACATTAAACCAGTGTGCATTGAAAATGAGGAAAAAAAAGATAAAATACACTTTTAAGAAGCTTGATTGAATGGCAAATACAAATTAAAGGGTATACATTGACATCCTAAAGCTTTGGAACGTTTCCCAGTGTTAAAACAAGGCAGCTATCCATATCCGCTATTTTAGATGGTGTAAGTCATCTCTGGTTTGTTACATGATGGTTTGTTGTTCCTGTGTTTGCTGGCTGTGGATTTACTGCTCAGACTCACAGTCCTCCACAGCTTCGGTCCACGGGGATGGGAACTCTTCTGTCGAGGTTCTCCTCCGCAGTTTTCATGAGTATAGCAAGCCGGCTTCCAGACACCCTTCCTTTTTGAACAGCACTCATCAGCTTAAAGAGAAGATAGGCAACAGATTCAGAAGGCCAGCCAGCTTCCTCCCTTCTCCATGGCATTTTAATGGCTACCTTTGCAGCAGGCAGGGGTAATTTCGTGCCCCCATCGAAAACCGCAGCAAGTACTACAGCTCACTTAAGAAGAGTACACTTGGGGCTTCCCTGGTGGCGCAGTGGTTGAGAATCTGCCTGCCAATGAAGGGGACACGGGTTCGAGCCCTGGTCTGGGAGGATCCCACATGCCGCGGAGCAACTAGGCCCGTGAGCCACAACTGCTGAGCCTGCGCATCTGGAGCCTGTGCTCCGCAACAAGAGAGGCCGGGATAGTGAGAGGCCCGCGCACTGCGATGAAGAGTGGCCCCGCTTGCCGCAACTAGAGAAAGCCCTCACAGAAACGAAAACCCAACACAGCCAAAAATAAATTAATTAATTTAAAAAAAAAAAAAAGAGTATTGTTTTCAAACATTTCAGAAAGGGGGAAAGGGGCAGGTATTTTGCCACGGCTGCAAAAACTACACCTGTCTAGCAAATCAGCCTGCCTTTAAATGCAAATCGAATGCATCACTTTTTGCCCCTTAATGTGCTCAGAGCATATATTTTTTTTGAGCAACTCAAATATTGAATCTTTAATTCCATTTTAAAATCTTAAAAGGGAATCTCAGGGATTGAACAAAGACAAACCGTGACCTATATTTAACTACTCTTTTTTTAGTGTTACTGCACTTGACAACTTCAAGTCCCCCAAATCCAAATTCCTTAAAGACTTTTTACAGTAATTTACATTTAAGTCCTTGAAAATGGACCCAGAGATCTACCTTAAGAATTAAAAGCACTCCACAGCCCAGATTTTAGCTAATTCATTTTTATCCAGTGGATAAAATCAGAATTAGTCTTGAAATTACATGCAGTCAGCGGGCAAACGCCGTTAATCTGGAAGGCACTGTGCAATTATGAGCATGGGGATTTTTTTTTTTTCCTATTCAAGTTGATGTGGTTTTTACTATTTTCTTGATCTCACTTCCTCAATCTTTTTTATCTATTTGTTTTTTAAAGAACTGATTTAGTCATTCATCAGAAATATATATATCTGTAAATCCTCAAAATATTTTTAGGGTTATAGTTTTTAGCCTAAAGAAATACATTTCTTAAAAAAGACTCTGAATAAGGGTCAGAGGCATCTGCCAAGGGCCTGGATCAGAATTTCATGACCTTATTAAAAGCTGTTTCACAAGCTATTGCTTATTAGAGATGGACTTCTACATGCAGAAGTGTCATTAGAGCCCAAACCTAAAAATAAAGTCATGTAACCATACAGTATCTATAGAGATCCTTCCATGAGGATTATTTTTAAAAGTCTATATTCAAAATGGTGTTTAATGGGATAAACACGGGCTCTTAATCTTCAGAGAAGGAAAATATTTTATGAAAAATAAAATAAAACCCTGAAAACATACTTTGCATCTGATGAATGGTGTAACAAAGAATGCTGACCTCTACAGATGGAACAATTGATTGTTTATCGTCTTGCCTCTGATTCCATAAAGACTTTCAAAGTTTATCAGCGCTAACAAAACTGAGAGAGCTGGAGTTTTTTTTCTTTATCCAGAAACATTGTATGATGTACCAACCTTTAAAAACTCAAAGTCTTCTTCAAACATTACATATATCTTGAAACCATATTACGAGAAAAAAATAGTATTTGGGTGTGAATATATCTCATAAGAAATATTGTCAGCGTTTTTAAGTTGAAAATTACACTGTGTATTTGTACTTAGTAGAAGCATGAATAGTCTCTTTCATTTAGAATTGGACAAGAAATACTCAATTATTAAAAAGACTCTACAAGAAAGCCTGCAGATGGTTTAAATTATTTTCTGCGTGTTTAACTCTATTGCACTCAAGAAAATTACTCAACACCCAAACCACATAGCATATCCATAAAATTAGACTCATTGTTTCTAAGACCCCAGGTCCTTGAACCCTAAATGCTGTTGTTTATTTACTACATATATGAAACAAAGCATTAACTATTTATCTAAAGAAAAGTTTTCTAAAATCCTGAGACAGACAAAAAAATTTTCTCACAGGAAAAAACAGACAAAAAACGTATGAAATGGTTTCTAATTCCCAAGCATACGTTTTAAACTCAATTTCAAATGTCCACTTAGTTAAACAGTAAGCTAAAGAACTAAACATTCTTTTTTGTAATGCTGGACACAACCTGTGAAAATTTTCTGCATTTAGATTCAACAATGCTCTTATCTGCAGCTCATCTCCAGAGAGACAATTACCATTTCCTTTGCCTTGATCTTGTTTGTTTAACTTGACACAGTGAAGAAAGGGCTGACATTGACCAAAATCCCCAGCATTAATTTATTTCATGTTCAGCATTCATCATTGCCATGGTGCAAGCAAGACCTGGCATTCATTTGAAATACCTGCCCAAGAAGCAGTACAGAAAAAACCTGGCTGCTTGGAAACCAATACATTCTTCATAAGAGCAGAGTCCTATGGACAGTTACAAATAATGTATGGGTTTGTTGAGTTTCTTTCTTTTAAGGAACTTTTAGGAATGATGTGTAGCATTCAGTATGAAGTTAAAGTAACAAAATTTACTTCCTTCCTGGTTATGATTAAACAACTGAGCCTTGAGTAAGTGGAAAATTAGAAATAGAAATGCTTGAATTATATGGTCTTGACCCCGAAATATAGGTTTTCTTTCTTTTGCTTTTCAGGTTCATTCTAATGTAAGAATATAATCATTGCATGTTGGGTTCTCAAGTGAATATGATTCTCAAATGAATACAACTCTGATTTCTTTAAACTTCCTCGATTAAAAATACACTTTCCACATTAGAAGTAAAGAAGGGTCTGGTGGTGCTATCCCACGGCATACTCTTTATAAAGCACACTTCTCATTTAGTCCTTTAAGCCATAATTAACTTAGATTTAATCTAAATTGCCCAGCGCAACAGAACGTGTCTTATAAAAAGCAAAAGAACATGCACCACGTAAAGCCTTATCCTTAAGGGCAGACATATCAACCTTTGCTGGCTTCAAGCTTTCTTCTTTTTCAGAATGAGGTGACAACTGTGGGGACTTCAAAATCCATTCCTGAATATAAATTGATGACCAATAGATAAAAAGCAAATACACTTGTTTCCTTTCACCACGACTCACCTGCAAAAATTCATTGAGTTCAACCTGTCCGTTTTTATTCAAATCTACTTCATTCAGAATTTCATGTAGTGTATTTTCATCCATTTGGACACTGATACTCTAAGTAAAAGGAAAACACAAAATAATGAAGTTTCATTAGAAATTATGCGTATCACTTTATCAATGTTACCAGCCTTTCAAAAATTCAGAGAGAAATATTACTTATAGAAAGCACTAGATGAGAAAAAATTTATCTAGTATAATCTTTACATTCTTCTGCTATCAAAGATATTGAACCAAAAAAAAAATATTACCTCTAATACACGCTGAACATCAACAGTGGTAATAAAGCCTTTTTGGTCTGCATCAAACTTATGAAATCTCTTCTTGTACCTGGAACACAACATTGAATAATAGAAAAATATACTTAGATAAGTGAAGACAAAAAAAAGAGAGATACAGAAACTTATTAGAAGTACCTGTCAATGTCTGAAGGCAGTAGGCTAATTTCAGAGTGATCTGTTAACTGTTCTGATCGAGATTTATAGCCCATTTCATAATACAGAAACTTCTTGGCTGTTTCAAGTTCTTCCTAAAACACAGACACACACAAAGTTCAAAGATTTATGGAAAGAATTATTGATTTTTTTCTTCCTTTTTTTTCCCACTTGGTTTTCTAAAATGAAAGCTCATCCTCCTTTTTCTGGCCAGGTCAATTTTTTATTTCATCCAGTTTTACTGAAGTATAATTTTATTCAATAAAATTCACCTATTTTGGGTATGCAGTTCGATGTATATCCCACCACGATCAAGATATAGAACATTTCTATCCCCCTAAAAAGCTTCCTTATTCCCATTTGCAGTTGATTCCTTCCCCTGACCTCTAGCCCCAAGCCACTGATCTGATTTTGTCACTAGAGTTTTGCTTTTTCTAGAATTTCATATGAAAGTGTTCATATAGTTTGTAGTCTTCTGTGTTTGACTACTTTCATATAGCATGACAATTCCGAGATTCATTCACACTGTTGCATGTTTTAATATTTTGTTTCTTTTTACTGCTGAATATTCTTCCACAGTATTGACTAGCAAAATCTATGGGTGATTTGGTGACAAAAGAGCAATTAAAGTGAAGAAGACATCCAGGACTTGAACAACGATTATAACGTGGCATGCAGTACCAAGACAGACATCGTGGGGTTAACTAATTCTAAAATTTTGTCACTAGGATGCTGGTAGTTGGGTGGAAGTTACAGAGTCACAAGAAGAAACAAGCTGTTCTATTGAATAGTTACTCTTCCTGTTTTCAATGATCTCGGCCTCAACTGATACTACCTATTGCTGAGAACACTGTCTTTCTTAGATTTCATCACGCCAGTCTCCCAACTAAGAACTTCCAAAATGACTCTATTGTGCTGTATATTGTTCACAAATATCTCTTTCCTCTCATACACACACACACACACACACACACACTTCTCCCCCCATAAGTATACTTCTCAACCCCATTGATGTGAGTCTGGACATGTGATTTACTTTGGCCAGTGGCACATGAATGGATATAATATATGCCACTTTTGAGCAAAAGCTTTAGACAAAATTGCACAGTTTTGCTTAGCTTCTCTTGCTCCTGTACCATAAGAAGGGCATGAATCAGAGAGATCCGAAGCCAATCTGAAATATGAAGAAGAGCCACAGCAGCTAACATGCAGCCTTCAGGTAAGATGACTGAAAAGTATGTGCTTCCTATGGTAGACCAGTGAGCTTCTGAAATTGTTAACAGTATAACATAGAAAATGCTTACGAACACAAGTCTTAAATTTCTCAGACTTCCCCTCAAAGGATCTGACTAAATCAATTTGTAGACCCAGATTCTGGCCTGCAGAATAGTGCCAGTGAAAAATGAAACAAGGAAAATAAAACAATGGCACATACTCTTGCAGGAAATGTGTTTATATTTCTTTGTTTATGTCAGTGACAAGTCCCTTCACTCCTTTTTCTTCGGAAGATAAATTTTTTTCTGAGATTATTCCCTTCCTACTTTCCTTTCTCTTAGGAGACATATATATTTTAAAACATAAATATATATATATATAATATATATATATTAGCTGAGAGAACTTTTTAGCATTTCTAACTTTTCATTTTGCTATGTAAGAACATTAGGAATTTTATTTTATTATATATGTTTATTATATATTTATTTTATTATATATAATAGAAAATATTTATTTTATTACACACACACATATACATGACATATAAGTTATACATAAAACTTGCCTTTGAAGTCACCAAGGGCATTCTTCACTGGCAGATTACTCTCTTCACACAGGAAAAATCCAATAGTTATAAATAAAATTATTCTTCTATTGCACCAATTTTGCCCAGTCATTTTCTATAGAACTGGTTCAACGTTCGTCTCCTTGGAAGTGTCACCTCTGATACTTCCCTCCAAGAACAAGCTCTTCCTCGAGTCATGTCCCTTTATTGCCTATGTAATTTATCCATACTCCATATCAAGCAAGGAATCATGGAATTTAAAGCTGAAAGGGCTTCTTTCCCTAGAAGTCACCCAAAGTACCTCCCTAACCCCACATTTCCTTTACAACATTCCGAAAATAGAAGCATGAGGTCTCCATCTAAAGAAGAGCTCTAACAATAGGGAGGTAACTCAGTTCCACTGAAAGCAGCCCATAAAGGGAAGACTCCAACTGCTAAAAATATTTATGCTGAGATTAAACCAATCTCTTCAATTCTTACAATTTGTTTGGGATTAGTGCAACTTTCTTACAGTAATTTTTGGTTGTTTTTAAGTTGGGAGGGGTTGTTTTCAATGAAATTCCATGGAAGGAAAGTGAGAGTTTATTTTTTTTAAATTTTATTGAAGTGTAGTTGCTTTACAATGTTGTGTTAATTTCTTCTGTACAGCAAAGTGACTCTGTTATACATATATATATATATATATACATTTTTTTTTTTTTTTTGTAGAGTAGGATCCAAGCTTTATCTTCAAGATACAGTATGTACATATATAAATATGTGGAAATGCAATGTAAGGACATGCAAAATGGTGGGGTAATACACAGTCTGTAATTTCTTCTTCATCTTTTTTTAATATTTGAATTTTATTTTATTTATTTTTTATACAGCAGTTTCTTATTAGTTATCTGTTTTATACATATTAGTGTATATATGTCAATCCCAATCTCCCAATTCATCCCACCACCACCCCCTCCCCTTACAGTAATGTTTTATAAAGTCTAAGTTTTTTTTCCTGTATCACACCACAACAAATATCTAAGGATAGAGCTTTCCTCTTTAAGAATTTTCTTTAAGTCTAGAACTACTCTCCTGCATGAGACATGATTTTAAATCCCATCACCATGCTGAATAATTTCTCCCAAACCACAACTAGTCTGTCATATAATAAAATGATCAGAACACAACATAATACTCCAGCAGAGATCTGGCAAGTACCTAGAAAGAAGTAACTGTCAGCTTCATCAATCTAGAGAGATGATTTCTATTAGGCAGCCTAAGACTGTAATTGCATTTGGGGGCAGCCATGATCCACTGTTACCTGCTGTGCATTCACAGTTAACGAAAATCATATTTCTTTTTTGCATGTGCTACTGTTAAAGTCTTGTCAAATCTCTCATGAATGGATGGAGTTGCTTTTCTACCTAATGCAAGGTTTGCCATTTATGTCTATTAAATTATACCTAATGTAATCTCACCCATTGCTTCAAGTTGTCACCAAACATTCACTCTCCCTCCAGTTCCTTACAGGTACACCGAAGATGCATGCCATCAATGTCGTAATCTAGGCACTTGAACCACAGTAGACTAGGTCAAGACCAGAGACAGAATCCTCATGACCTGCTATCAAAGACCTCATCTGAGGACAGTGATCATTTGACTGGTTACAAATCCACCAATTTTAAAAGATATCACATGGGCCTTCATAAAATGCTTCATGGAATCCAAATACATTATGTCTATAACATTTCCTTGATCTAACAAACTTGTTGCCCTTTCTGAAAAGAAAATGTGTCTGAAATGATTTCTTACTACCTTCCAGTGATCACTACTTCTTGCTAAATGCTGATAAAACAAACTTAAAATGCCATAACCTAGAAAACTGCCCAAGACCAATGCCAAGACCACTAAATTATAGGTTACAAACTATATTTCCTCTCCCCTTCTCCCTTTTTGGAATGCGGTACTACATTTGCCTACCTTCTGTCTTCTGGTGCTGTTCCTATTTGCCATATTGCCATAATATTTTAAAGCTCAACAGTAGTTAAATAAATCCCATCTACAAATTCTCTGAGTACCCTGAAGTACAACATTTCTGGGTTGGCATACAAACTCATTTAGAGCAGCCTCCTATCTGAATGTCTATTTCCTCTTACCAATATTTATTTTGCTCTTCTCACAATGAAAATCATTCTCCTTGACAAAAAGGAAAAAAAGAAAAACAAATTGGTATTAAACTATGAGTTGAAAGGTTCTCTTCCTTCTCCAGCAGTCAAGGATTTGGTGCTAGTCACCTGGAGCAACGACCTAGGTTAGGCCTTACTTGCATTCTTTTCCATTTTTAACAGTTATTTTTGGTGTTTTTAGCATTTTTGCCAACACTCAGCCAATTCCTGACACTGTTCATACACATGCTTATTAGTCCTGGATACCCTTTCATTGTTGAGTACGTATCTTCCATCTGTTTGATATTTGGTGCTTATTAGCTTGCTTTGTCCATAGCCACTCCATCTCTTCACTTGCTTCCCCTTTATTCTCCTTGCTGGAATCAATTTTGAAATAATTTCTTTTTGTGAGACACCCTCAATCTACTCGAGTGGCCTTCTCTTTAAAGTCTCTCAATGAAATGCATGTTTTGTCTGAAGGTTATAGAGTCTACCTTACCAAATAATACGGCAGCATTTCCCAAAATACATCCTAAAGCAATACTAGTTTCCCTTTCTACCAGCCCTTCCAACAAGTGAGAGTTGGGTCTGTCTCCAAATAAATTGCCTTCTGGAAACTGACAATGCACTTAAGCATTTTAAAGGCACCAAATTATCTGCATTAAAGAAAATGGCTTCATTTGTTTAACTCAGAACTTCCCAAACTCTTTTGACCATGTAGTCATCTTTTCACTGATGTTACATATTGATATGTATTTATAATTATGTACTAATTTATATAATTGTGTAAAACACAACTTGACAATGACACATTCTCTAAATGTCTTCACCAACTCCTCTGTCAGTCCCCAAGTCCCCTAGACAACGCCTTCCTCCCTAACTATTTCTTCCAAGTTGGCTGCCTTTGGTCTTGAGTAACAGTTCTCTAAATCTTTCTATAAATTTTGGAAAATATACACACATTTCTGAGGTATAAATGTGTTGTAACCACTCAATTAAATTTGAAGATCCCTGAAACTATGAGCTATTTATTATTCCCCTAAAATATTTGGTATAATGCTCAGTATACAAGTCACTCATTAAGTATTGACTGGTAAAAACAACCACAATTCATCTACAGAGAGTTATTTATCACCTTGTTCCTCTTTCACTTTTGCAGGTTAAGTAATCCCAATGCTTTTAACCTTTTCTCAGAAGTCCAGCTTTCTAACCTTTAATTCTTTTTTCCCTCTCCTTTGTTCTCTCTAGACTGTCCACAGTTCTCATTAATACTCCTATGTCTCAGATACTGAGTAATAACTTTAGGTCTTTTATTTCTGTTATTTTGTTTGTTAAGGGGGATGGGAGAATATTTCTGAGTACCTAAATCTGCTCATAAAATCTAAACTGAAGTTAAATCTAGTTTCCTCGGGAGGGCTGAACACAAGCAGTTTACAGAATTTTCTTCCTCCTTCTTACCTCCTACAGCCTGAATTCCTGGCACAAAGTACCTTCCTGCATCTTCAGATCATTTCAACCATAATTTTTACAGGAACACATTATCGCCAGTCCTTCTATATGGTAAAAATGATTGGCAGTAGCACAGGAGTAAGTTTCATTCTTGTGTTGCCTCAGTATATAGCTTTATTTATTTATTTATTTATTTATTTATTTTTTTGAATTTTATTTTATTTATACAGCAGGTTCTTATTAGTTACCTATTTTATACATATTAGTGTATACATGTCAATCCCAGTCTCCCAATTCATCCCACCACCACCACTACTCCCCAGTTTATAGCTTTAATTGGCCAAACCAAAACTCAAAACAGGAAGAGCTATAAACCAGTCCAGCCAATGCAGAGGCGACAGGGTGGGGTGGGAAAAGGGTATGCTCTGGGATCAGAACAGCTGGTTTCAATCCCAGTTCCACAACCTACTAGTTGTATGAACTCTCATGGGGAATTTCTCCCTAAGCCTGTTTCCTCAACTATAAAATGAGGGTAAAGGTTATGTCTGACAGCGTTGTGATAGGATTAAGGAACTCTTTTCAAACAGTGATTTCTACCAGCAGTACACTACATACATGGCATTAAAATTACTGGAGGAGAAAATGTTAAATGTAGGGCCATGGTTTCACCCCTGAAGACTCTGATAGTCAAGCCTTAAAATCTGCCTTTTTCCCTACCATTCCCAGGTGACAAATATGTAACCATCTTCAGGAATCTCCACCACATTGAAAACGCTGTAAGGACAAGACCTATGCCCGGTTCTTCCTTACACCTTCAGCACGTGACATACATGCTCAATAATGTTCAGTCGCTCATTCAATACACATTATTTAGGGCCTTTTATATGCCAGGCACTGAGGGTACAGAAACAAAACAGATCCCATCCCTTCCTTTGGGAAGCTTACTTCCGGGAGGTGAGGCTGACAGTAAATAAACTAAATGCATGGTATGTCAAATGAGAATTGATGCTAAAGAGAAAAATAAAGGAAGGAGTAGAAGATGCCATTCGAATTGGGGTCTACTCTTTTATTCAGTCCAGTGAAGAGAGACCTCCCTGGAGTGGAGACCAGGAGGAAGTGAGGGATAGGCCATGAGGACAGCTAGGGAAGAGCATTCCAGGGAGAGGGATCAGTAGGGCTTGAATAAAGAAAAGCAACTCAACCTGTGGGTTGGAGAGAGTGAATAAATGGGAAGAAAAATGAAGGGGATCAGAAAGGTGGTGGCCAGATTACAGAGGGCTCCTGTTATAATAATCCATGTAAGAGATGCTGATAGCCTGAATCAGGGTGACAGCAGTTAAGAAAGGGTTGAACTCAAGCCATTATTTGAAGACGAGTATGATAAGGTTTGCTGATGGGCTTAGATCAAGTATGAAAATAAGATTTAGGCCCAAGCAACCAAAGAGTGGAATAGGTATTTACGACATGTAGAGGTCAGTAATAGCAGTAGTTTGAGGAAGGCAGGAGGAGATCTGAGAGAGATGGTGCTGTGGACTGAATTGTATCCCCCTAAATTCATATGTTGACAGCCTAACCTCCAATGTGATGGGATTCGGAGGTGGGGCTTTGGGGAGGTAACTAGCTTTAGATAAACCTCATTGGGATTAGCACCCTCAGCAAGAGCGCTCTCTCTCTCTCTGTCTCCCCGAGAAGGCATCTGTTTCAAAGCCAGGAGGAAGGCTCTCGCCAGAACCCAACCATCTCACCCTGGCACTCTGATCTCAGATTTCCAGCCTCCAGAACTGTAAGAAATAAATGTCTGTTATTTAAGCCACCCAGCCTGTGGTATCCTGTTACAGCAGCTTGAGTAGACTAAGACAGGTGGTGTTCAGGAAGGAGGGAGGAATCAACTGTGTCAAGGCCACTAACTGGTTGAGTAAAAGGATGACGAGAGCTGACAAGCACATTGAGCAACATGAAGGTGCCTGGGGAGTGTGACCAGAGCCACTAGAGCAAAGTGGCCACGAAAGAGCCTACATGGAATGGGTTCAAGAAAGACTTGGGGGGGGGGGGGGCAGGAACTAAACCAATGAACACAGAGTATTTTCTGAATAAATACATGAAAATGCCTCTGCGCATCACAATAGTTTGGTTTAATTAAAAATCATGACGGTCTTCTGTTTATTACAAGAAGCCCAGGGCTGTATATGTGGGCATCTGAGTATCGCTGGCTTTCTTTTTTTAATTTGGATATAAATATAAAATTTCAAATGACACAAATCAATAAGCATTTGGAGGTCAGGCCATAAAACCACAATTTCCTACCAAAGGCAACCTTGCAGGAGTGTGAATTTCACTGTAGAATACATTCTAAGAATGTTTTCAATGAAAACCAGAAAAGGTTCTACCCCCAATTGTTATTATATTACTTTTTCAGGAATTAACGACCACAAATTTGAGAACATTTTTCTATAAGGGATTTTCCAAAAACAACCAGGGAGAATATTTGGTTATAAGGATATTTGTTACAAGAATTTGTTAAAATAAGATATTTTTTACAAGAATATCTTTCCAGTTTTCTAAGGCCTAGCAATATTAAACACATACACACAGAAACTGGCAGGCAATCTAAAGTCACCATCAAAAACTATGCTAGCCTCTACTAACAGATTAAGACATTGCATGTTTATAATGGAAACTGGTTTTAAAGATTTCTATACAATACCTTTTTTTTAGAATCACCCCAGCTCAGCTCTCTGCCCATCAGTTCAACGATCCTGGGTAGGGCCTCCTCTGCTGCCTGGACATTTAGAAAGGCCAGGCGAGTACGACGTGAAATCATATCCACTGCGGTGCAGGCATACTCCTTAATCCCATATTTCACCTGAGTTTGAATTAAAGTAAAATTATTAATTTAGGCCTTTTTTAAAAAGGGGGAATAAAGCTTCACTTAAAATACATGCTTAGGAAAAGTGACCTTTTTCTTTACATACTCTGGTTCTTTAGCAGGCATGAAACATAGTGACATCATACAAGTTCCCCATCTGCCTGCCAAAGGAGATTTGGAAATTGGGACAATTTGGATAAGAGTTAATGCCTCCTCCTTGAATAGAACCTGGTGCAAACATGTAAATTGCATCACTTTTCATTTACCATCCACAGTAATCACCTCGTTGTTCGTACATGACATGGATGTTAATTTACATAGCTGAGTAGGCAAGGGATATGGGGATATACGTATGCATATAGCTGATTCACTTTGTTATACAGCCGAAACTAACACAACACTGTAAAGCAATTATAGTCCAATAAAGATGTTAAACAAAAAAAGTTATGGTCTCATCTCTTTTGGCTATCCAAAGTTTTCTGTCTGAGAGTAATCAGATGACAGAAGTCTTGCCTTCAATCAACAACAAAATGCTTACTGGACACCTATGTTTTTAAAGTGTAGTGAATTATAGATGAATATAAAGTGTCAAGTCAAGATACGGCATCAGGCAGTGCATGAGTGGTACAAACTTGAGGAGCTACAAGTTCTCAAAAGGGGCAAACAACTGTGAATCAGTAAGATTTGAGATAGCTCCATGGAGGAGAAAGAAATCCATATTTTCTATTATTATTGTTACCACTATCAATATCACTTCAGAGTTGAAATTAAAATTTTGTAAATGAAAGGACATTTGCCCTGTGCTGGGCAGACATTTTTCTCCAGGTTTTAACTGATGTATGAGCATTAAAACTGAGCTATGTATTATTTCTAAAAAGGATGAAAAGTGAACAGATGAAAGGTATCCCCTGGCAGACAGGAAATTCCCATATGGCCATTCACGTACCTCTGCTTCAATGTATGGAAATTCTGACACAAGTCGCACCCC
Source organism: Balaenoptera ricei (assembly GCF_028023285.1). Lineage (NCBI taxonomy): Eukaryota > Metazoa > Chordata > Mammalia > Artiodactyla > Balaenopteridae > Balaenoptera > Balaenoptera ricei. The sequence goes on along the minus strand of NC_082645.1, from coordinate 46,449,339 downwards.
AACAATGGGCCACCGCTTTCCCGTCACACTTGCCATTTTGGCCACCTCAAAAGCCTTGTCACCATAGGTGGCAGCAAGATGCTGGGCCACCTAAGGAAAGAAAACTGCATCAGGCAGGTCCTCTGAATATCAATAGCTTCTAGGTACAAAGCAAAACAATGTACATGCTTATCTTGTCAGTTTTTTTTTTTTGTTTTTTTTTTTTACAGCCTGTAACTAAAAATCCTAGGAGAGTGTTAGATTTTGATTTCGTGGGAGGAAAATACTTCGGCTCCGAATGCTTAGGCCAGCACTAACACTACTACACATGTATTACTGTATCAGTGACTGATGAAGCTTCAGCTTCATTCTGCTCCAGATATCACATCTGAAGAACAGCCTTCCTTATGCTCGAGACAGAAAGAATTTGGGAGGTCCTGTCTGCTAGGAACAAGCCAAACAAACTCCAGATTCTAAAACAGAAACCAAAACATGCATTGCTTTTTAGGTGACTAAAGCATCTAAAAAGTGCTTTTTCCCATTAGTTCACTCCCACGGTACAGAGACAGAAACAAACCCAGCAACAGGAAACTCGAAATCATGGAGGCCATATGGTTGCCGATTCTGTTACTGGCAATAGTGAGATTAGGTCAAGAGTAAGATGATGTGGCAATGCATGCCCACCTCACTTTCAAGTCCATAATCCTGGACAAGCCTGATGTAGAGTGTAGGGCTCCAATCTTTGCCCCCTTGAAGGAAAAGCCCAACTGTTTTACTTGGTCCTGCCTTCAAATTGTGGGTCTTGACTGCAGCATTTACGGTATCTTCTGCCATAGATCGATAGGTTGTCCACTTTCCACCTACAAATACATTGATAAATAATTCGTTAGGTTACCACCCCTTGTTTTTCTTATAATTAACCATTTATCAACTTATTAATAACAAAATTCACCTGTTGTTTATAACAAATGTGGCGAAGCAATGCATAAGATTTTACTCAGAATCATAAAAAAAAAAAGTCCCTGTTCATTAGCATTAAAAGGGATTCTGGGGCTTCCCTGGTGGCGCAGTGGTTGAGAATCTGCCTGCCAATGCAGGGCACATAGGTTCGAGTCCTAGTCTGGGAAGATCCCACATGCCGCGGAACAACTGGGCCCGTGAGCCACAACTACTGAGCCTGCGCGTCTGGAGCCTGTGCTCCGCAACAGGAGAGGCCGCGATAGTGAGAGGCCCGCGCACCGCGATGAAGAGTGGCCCCCGCTTGCCGCAACTAGAGAAAGCCCTCGCACAGAAACGAAGACCCAACACACCCAAAAATAAATAAATAAAATAAAGAATTATTAAAAAAAAAAAAAAGGGATTCTGGTATGAGAATTTAACTCAAGCTGCTTTAGATATAAAGCACACCCAAACAACAAGGTAATATGCCATACCTGCTATAGTGATGAGGCCGCTCTCACTGATATCCACGACGTGATTTCGGGAGATGGACTGTGTATCTGCAGACTTGGGATCGGTAACAAGGGGGCGAATACCACTCCACGCTGCCAGGACATCCCCTCTTCTTACTGGGAAGGATCAATGCCAAGGGTTAAGAGGATTACTCAAAGACGTCTCAACAAAAGTAAAATGATTAGAAAGCAGAAAAGAGTTCAGTAAAAGGAACACATGAATATGTACTTTTAAAGGGAGGGAATATCGTTAAATATAAGAAGTAAATGAGTGGGTAAGTTACAAGAAAAACTCAAAGAATTGTTTTGTTACAAAGATAACCTGGACGAAAAAAGTAAAGAACTGAGGCTTCCCTCGTGGTGCAGTGGTTAAGAATCCGCCTGCCAATGCAGGAGACACGGGTTCGAGCCCTGGTCCAGGAAGATTCCACATGCCGCGGAGCAACTAAGCCCGTGCGCCACAACTACTGAGCCTGTGCTCTAGAGCCCTCGAGCCACAACTGCTGAAGCCCGTGCTCCTGGAGCCTGTGCTCCGCAACAGGAGAAGCCACCGCAATGAGAGGCCCGCGCACCGCAATGAAGAGTAGCCCCTGCTCGCCGCAACTAGAGAAAGCCCGCGCAGCAACGAAGACCCTACACAGCCAAAAATAAAATAAATAAATTAAAAAAAAAAAAAAAAAAAAGTAAAGAACTGGAAAATCACTGACATGGGTCCCAAAGAGGAAACAAAAGAAACAAATGTTAGCAACCCTCAGCTGGGACAATCTGCAGTAGTTACAAAGAACAACAACAAAGCAGAAACAAAATAAAAATAAACCAAAAGACATGACTTGTTACACTTCCCCCTAGAGTACATCTTGCTATCTCTTCTCAGGGAAGACAAAGATACTTACTAGGAGCAGAGGGCAGTCAGGATTTCAGATCCCACTCACCCCTTGGTCCTGTGTTCTTGTACAGTGAACCTCCTATATATTTAGACACAGCAGACTCTGAAAAGTACTTAAATATATATCTAGCAAAATCTTGTGTAAAGAGTCACAAAGATTCTTTGATGTGACTGGTATATTGGACTAGTCAAAAAAAAAGAAAAGAAGAAAAATAAAAAGTACAGGGCAAAGATCCTAAAAACAAGTAATACTGCATGACAATCTCTCCATCTTGATCTCAAATGAAAAAAAGATTTCTGGTAAAGACAACTTCAACTAAGGTAATCTGACATATTTTAGCTTAGCTCCTTAAGGGCCACACTCTAAACATGACTATAATCCGAAAGAAGAGGTACCCATACACCTCTATGGGGGTGTTTAATCAAACCCATATCCCAACACTGAATCTGAAACAAAGGGAGAGTAAACCTCATAAACTGGTGAGGAAAGCCTAAGGCTTGCAGTCTTGTTAACTGGTAACTCAATGTAGGGATTCCATCCCTAGATCTGCCCCTTTGAAGGGTGCATCCTCTTCAGTATGTTTAATTCTGATGGCCTCCATGGAATGGGGGTTAATTCTTGCTCCACACAATTCCACAAAAGTCTTGTAAAACCTCAACATAAATCATGCAATATTTTAATCTTTACAAAAAGCTTAACTAGGAAATTACCACTATTTTCCATTAGAGTTCAAATTGCCCTCAGAGTCAAAAATAAAACTTAGCCAACCACTTAGAACGTCATTGTGGTCACTGCAAAGTCTGCAGAGTGTGTCTCTGAAATTCCTTAGGTAGCCACGCTGATCAGGAATTTGGTTGCAGTTCTTAGAGGCTTCTGACTGATCTTAAAATTATTCTGTGGAAAACTAGACTTTCTAAATTTAAAGCACATGCAAATAATCTTTGTGGCAAATGCTTTACCTTTTCTGGTATAACAGGCAGAAAAATACATCTATGAAACTGTATTGTCTGAAACGAAAAGACCAAACTAAAACACTTGAGTTTTTCATTCATGGAGGAAGATTAAATAAAACATTATGTATACTGATACCATTTTTAATCCTTACTTTTGAAATTGATACTCAAAAAAAGAAAAGAAAACACTAACAGGAAGAGTTCATAACGTGTCAGGAACCTTAATTTATTTTGCTTGATATCTTAGCATTCAGCTTTTTAGCCTGAGAATTATATCAGATGAATGTTGGGATTATATTTATTGAAAAAGATTCATTTAAGGATAATCAAATTTTAAATCATATTTCAAGTATGAATCAGGCTTTATAGCCTGCAGCATTTTTATGTTATTAGACTAAAGTGTGGTTGGATCAGGTGAACTATCATCTATCAGTTTTCTCCCAACCTTGCGATTTAATGATTTTTATGGATTATTCAAATGCCATTTGCTGCTGAAGAATAAAAGCACTTTTTACCTCTCTACCATCCAAATTAAGTAATGACCAGTCAGGGCTATGGGTATAACCTAGGCCCACAGGGCACAGCATAGCTAAACACATGAAACGTGAATTCTAACCTCTTGCAGAAAAGACAGCAACAAACTAAACTAACAGGTTTCTCTCTTTATTACTTATTCACACACAGTGGAAACCTTGTGCGCTGTTAAACAAACTCTAATTAAAATTCTCTTTAGAAAGAGATTCAAAAGCAGTGGACAGATAGCATAGAGAACCTTCCAAAATTGCCAGGAACTGCTGCAGCCGTATTGTAACCATGGGGGAAACAACCATAGCATGAAGCCTACCTGGGCGGGGGGGGTGGGGTGGGGTGGGGGTGGAGTGAAGAGAAATAAGGGCCCTTCGCTAAAGACATTGCTCAATCACTAAATTAATCACCTCTTGAGGCTTCTTGTATCTGGAGATCTTCTTTTACATGATAATACATTATTTATTTTATAATAACAAAAAACAAAAAATACAAATTCAATGACTCTAATAAATTGAGTATTTGCTTCTCTAAATGTCTTTGTAAATACCTCTAGCTTCTGTAGAGCAGCACTGTTCCATAGACTTTTCTGCAGTGATGGGAATGTTCTGTATCTAAACTGTCTGATTCACTAGCCACTAGCTGCATGAGGCTATTAAGCACTTGAAATGTGGTCCATGCAACTGAGAAACTGAATTTCAAATTTTATTTCATTTTAACTAAATTTAAATAGCCACACGATATGCACATGTAGAGGCTATAATATTGCATAAGGCAGTTCTAGAGTAAAACCACCAAGTGGTAGATCTCAGACTTGTCCTGGTTGATCATCAAGCTGGGTATTTCCCCCATGGCCACCTTGCCCATGTCTCCAATGGAGCATCCTTTCAGTGAAATTTGACTGTGAGAATATAATCTGCTGTAATAGTATGAGATACCCCACCTCAAAATACTTTACTGTCATAACATGTTCCATATTTACCATTTCAAAGTATCCTCCTCTCCTACTAATCTCATCAGTTCAAAGAAATGAAAATATTTTTACTAAATTAGGTACTCCTACCCTCAAGTTCTTACCCAGAAATCGGTTCTATCATTTAGGTTGTAGCCAAGAGTAGACAGTGAACATCACCTACTTTAACTCTCCATGGTATAACACGTGAAGAAAATAACTCAACTCAAGGATTTTATGCTTCAGAGCTCAAAGATTCATCTTGATTTTCCTGGTCCTCATACCGTCAGGACAGCTAAACAAGATGGCATTACTGTTGCATCTTCTTCACTGTGTTGAAAGTCTTCGGCAATGTCAATTCTAGTATTTCTCAGTACCTCAAATACTGTATCTAGTAGGAGTCATGTATCGTGATCAATAAATATGAAATGGCATATTAAAACATTCTCTGAACTTTTTATATCAAACAAGAGCTGACATTACAAAATCAAAAGCAATAATATTTTGGCCTCTGAGTCAACATGCTAGACTTTAGGTTTCTAATGACTATATATTTAAACAATTGGATATCCTCTTTTAAAACAACTGAACACTTTAATAAAACAAGATGACAGGAAACAACACTACTATTAAAGTTGAGAAAAATTCTCATTAAACACCACTTATGAGAGTGGCTCACCCAGTTGATTTTTTTTTTTTTAACATCTGTATTGGAGTATAATTGCTTTACAATGGTGTGTTAGTTTCTGCTTTATAACAAAGTGAATCAGCTATACATATACATATATCCCCATATCTCCTCCCTCTTGCGTCTCCCTCCCACCTTCCCTACCCCACCCCTCTAGGTGGTCACAGAGCACTGAGCTGATCTCCCTGTGCTATGCAGCTGCTTCCCACTAGCTATCTATTTTACATTTGGTAGTATATGTAAGTCCATGCCACCTTGATTTTTAAGTGCCAACTGCCCAGATGTTAGAAAACCCATGAGTACTCCAGAATGTATAAAAGTATTTGTCGATATTTTCAGAAGGATAGTAAGGAAATAAAATAGTCCTTCTACCATCATGTTTAAGAATTATTTTTATTACAACCCTGATAAATAACTCATTCAGGTTTTAGTGTATAAAATATATAAGGAATAAAATATAAATAGTAAAGTTGAATAGACATTTTTCACAGCTGGTTGAAAAGCCTAAGTGCTGTGTAATTGTTTCCAATTATAATTAATATTTTTATTCTTAAAAACTTGGCAAGACAAGTGTTGGTTTCAAAAGTTAATAGAGGGCTTCCCTGGTGGTGCAGTGGTTGAGAATCTGCCTGCTAATGCAGGGGACACGGGTTCGAGCCCTGGTCTGGGAAGATCCCACATGCCGCGGAGCAACTGGGCCCGTGAGCCACAATTACTGAGCCTGCGCTCCGCAACAAGAGAGGCCACGATAGTGAGAGGCCCGCGCACCGCGATGAAGAGTGGCCCCCGCTTGCTGCAACTAGAGAAAGCCCTCGCACAGAAACGAAGACCCAACACAGCCAAAAATAAATTAAAAAAAAAAAAAAAAAAGTTAATAGAAAATGGAGCCCACAGGAAGTAACAATTAAGAGCTAAATGTGCGCTTTTGCTTCACATCAGTTATTTAGCCATACATTTTGGGGTGCTCTTTCTCATGTTTGCCACTTTCAAAAAATCAATGAAAAGCATGTGAAAATATCTAAGTGAACACAGGGGAAACAGTGTCAGAAATCAATGCCTTCTCTACCAGCATGTTTAACCTGCAGAAATGAAGTGTTAATCACAGAAATAAGATACCATATTACATTTATAAACTAATGAAACTAGAAAAAGCAAAGCGCGTGACACTATAATTAAACAGCTGGAAGACATCCAAGCCTGTGTAAGTTGATAACCCTGGTACAATCTCTGGCAGTGAAAAGGCAGGTCTGCAGTGAGTTGATATGGCCAGCTCCGTTGTTAATTGAATAACAGGCAATCTATAAACACTACTAATTGCATATGTGAAAACCTGTGTACAACTAGAGAAGCTGCTTAGAGAAGCACTCCAGAAAAACTACATGGATAAAGCACTCTGCAAATCTTCTGCCTTCCTCAATCCCTTTAAGTCACAGCTTAGTTTCGCCACTGCGTCCTTCTGATTAACCTCTACACAGCGGACTTAATGATACATTTTTCAAAAGATCATTTTTCTTCCTAACCCAATACACACTGCACAACTATCAATTACCCGTTTCAGGAAAGAACAAACAAGTAATCTAGAAAATTCAGTCTGTGAATGGAAAGCTTTCTAAATCGTAAAAGAAGACATGGTCTTATTCCCAACAGGCAAAATGCTTTTCAGAATTGTTCCGATGCATTTTGCAGAAGTGTGGCAGCTGCTGTGAGCAGCATGGAGTGTTAAGATTTGACACTTTTTTTTTTCTCAAGGATATAGCCATTTGGGGAGGCTCAGAAACTGTTGTCAGAATTTTACTTATTCATCCACTTAATAAATCCTTTTAAAATGATTAGTTCAACCCTGGTGAATACAAACCATTTCAAAAGTATTTCCTCTAGGATCTACACAAATTTTTTATTTTTTAAATCTGTAGAGAAGACTGCTTGGCCCAAGGGATTGGTTATGAGAAATGAAACCTCCTCTACTTTAACATTCAAATCCAAATAAGGCCAGTCGAGAGCAAAGGTCACTATCATTTTGAAGTTGTCTGGCAGCTTCCATGAAATGAACTGAGAGGCTTAATCCACTCCCTAGTGGATATAATATCACATCATGAGACAAACCCAGGACTACCAATTGGAATACTGCATAATATTTAGAAGCACAAGTATTAGAGCTAGACTGACTTGCATTCAATATCATGGCTCCAACATGAATGAGCTATGGGAAGGAAACAAAGTCACTGGGCCTCAGTTTCTTCATCTATAAAATGGGAATTACAAAATAAAACTAACAAGGTTGTTACGAGGAATCAGAGATAATGTAAGCAATATGCTTAGCAGAGTGTGTAGCATAAAAAGTGCTCAATAACGGTAGAGCTTTAAAAAATAAAGCATGCATAACCCACTGCAGACAAATGGAGAGATTAAACTATGTGTAGCAACAGCATGTAGTCAAAAAAACTGAATGGTGCCTGAAGCTGAGTTTCTCTTTCACATTTCATCAGTATAGAAGAGAGTATTGGGTTTCACCAAAATTCCTTGGAAAAAATACAAATTTGAATGTCTTTACTTTAGATATAGACATACTCTAGCTAACTAGCACTCTACCAAGACGGAGGGTAATTCCTCATATACTCTGAGGCCTTCAGTCCAGTAGAAATAAGAATGAAAAGAAACCATAAAGAATCATTGCTGATTCATTGCTTTTAAAAGGATAAGTTGATAAGTAAGAAAGGTGTGATAGAGGGTGAGCACCGGGAAATAAATGAAGCACATGAAAGAGCTGTCACTTCTGCTTTTACCCTGGATATTTGCTACCTGGAGAATTTGTTATCTCAAGAGTCCCGAGAGCACCAGAGGAAAAGCCTGATTTACAGTGTTCACATATTAATTTCAATCCGCTTTTACCAAAAATCAAAACTGACAAAAACTCTTTGTTAGTTTCACCAATTAACCTGACTACCAAAAGGTATGTTAACCGAAAAGACCTCTGTAGACCAAGCAGGTCCCAGCAGGTATTACCAAGTCTCCTACCTATTAATAAGCAGAATAAAAGTGATGGATACAGGCTCAGTCTCTGCTCCAGTCCAAGGCTCATTTCACTGACGGAAATCTCCACCCACGATATGGACACAAAAGCCTTTTGGAACCTACACCTGTTCCCAGCACACCCCGTATAAGCAGTTAGATTTCTCGTTAGTGCATTTGAACTTTAAGAATTTGGAAACTGTCAACTATAGCTCTCTGCTCTTGAATTAATTTGATTTCTTGCCCTAACCATCTAAACTTCCTGTTCTTATGGCCCAGTATAAACCTACTTTTAACAAATATCATACCCAGGTAAATGTGAAATGAAGCAGGATTCATTAACAATAATCAATACATTAAAATACAATCATACCCAGATGAAGCTCCTCCTACTTTGCAAAAAATGAAAAAAAAGCTGAAATTGAAATGCATTTTGAGTACTTAAGTATGGCTATTAAACAGGGCATGACTATTTCTTAAACAACTATGTTTGAGTGTTGTGTGTGTGTGTGAAAGAGTATAAATTTAGCCACACAGATTTCAATTACGTGCATTTAATACATTTATACTATTATTATAGCTATCCAAAGAGAATCTACTCAAAATGAAATTACATCCATTATTTGAAATTAGAAGAAACTAAAACTATACAATATGGATCAATCAATTAAAGTAGGAGAATCCCCTAAACCATTTTTTAAAGCAGTCTGTTTGTTTGTAAATGTGTGATCACATAATGAAAAAAATTCTTTAGGGAAAAAGGACTCATATATGCTAGTGAGTCACCTTAAGACAAAAATTGTGTCTTTGCATGTCCTCCATTGAAGCCAACATTATAGGAGATTCCTGATATAAACAGATGAAGACTAGTTTCAAAAATCTTAAACTTTCTACCTTAATATAGATTTTCAAATTGTTACCAGCATCAAAAACCCTGAAAGCACCTATTACTAATTCATTTTGATTTAAAACAATCATGAGTGGCATAACAGATATATAACAAGCTTTGTAACTGAATAAAGAATCCTTACCCGTAAGGAGCTACAAGTAAGAATATATCTTAGACTATTACCTATTGTATAATGTTGTGATATACTGGACCAGCATTCTAGGGGACTACAAAAGATAGCTGGCTTCTGAAGTATAAATAGTATTTTGCCAAAATGAGAAGTTGGGGGAAAGGACATCCCAGAGCAAGACTTCAACCTAAGTAAACAAGGCATGAAGGTTTAAAAATGCATGACCTGGGGCTTCCCTGATGGCGCAGTGGTTGAGAGTCTGCCTGCCAATGCAGGGGACACGGGTTCGAGCCCTGGTCTGGGAAGATCCCACATGCCGCGGAGCGGCTGAGCCCGTGAGCCACAGCTACTGAGCCTGCGCGTCTGGAGCCTGTGCTCCACAACAAGAGAGGCCGCGATAGTGAGAGGCCCGTGCACCGCGATGAAGAGTGGCCCCCGCTCGCCGCAACTAGAGAAAGCCCTCGCATAGAAAAAAAAAAAGACCCAACACAGCCAAAAATAAATAAATTAATTAATTAAAAAAAAAAAAGTGTATGACCTGATTTGGAAATAGTAAGTAATGCAATATGATTAAACTATTGCATGCACATAAGTGGAGTAGTTGAACATAAACCTGCAAAGACAAGTCGTGGAAAGCCTTAGATTCCATATGAGATAGTTTAAAATTTTTCCTGAAGTTAATGATGAGATATCAAAGGGATATTTTTGTGCAGGGAAGTGATGATCAGAACCATGTTTTAGAGAGTTCTGATGGAAGGACCAGACTGGGTGGGGACAGAGACCTAATATATGGAAGCAAGTTAGGGGGCCAGTGCAACGCTTTAAGTGAAAAGTGACACAGGTGTGACCCAGAGTAATGAAAGTGAGAGGGGGTTTACAGGATACTTCAGAGTGAGCATTGATGGGAGTTGGAGTGGATGTGGAAAGAGAAGGATCAGCAAAGAGAAGCATGCCATTTCTAGCCTGGGTGACTAGTTGGATGATGAGGCTATTAACTGAGATAGGAAATAATGTTGGGAAACTTCTGAAACTAGCACGGATTTAAAAAAAAATTGCATTATATACCATCTATGTCCACTGGAGAAAATGCTATGGCATCCAAGTTAAAAGAAGGTACTATGACATCCAAGTTAAAAGAAAGCATGCTCAGGTTAGCACTGGAAAGAAGTAAACTTTGGCTTTTTCAATTAAAACAAGTATACTTATTCTTCTTAGCTAAATCCACTGTCAATACTCCAGTTTCCACATAATAACAGCTCACTAAATTTCTTAGAACACATACCTCTATCCTCTCATTTCTCTGATTAATTATTTCCTATGGATATCCTAGATCTGTAAATCTTCCCAAGCTCTAGAAATTAAATAGTGATGCAAACATTTCATACTTTTCTGGAAGAGCATATGGGTGTTTAGAGCTCCCGTAATAGCACTCCAATCTTGCCATTAGAAAGGACCAGAAAAGGACAGTATATGTTTCACGTGGATGTGGAAAGTAGAGGGAAAAAAGGCAACTTCTTCCTACTGTGTTACAACGTGGTCCTCATAAACCTTCTAGAAGAAGTGGTCAGCACATAAGAGTTAGAGGCGGCCAGGTGTGAAGATGAGTCAGACTGGACACATGGCAGTTACCCAGTGAGAGCTGGAATGGTTTGGGAGATATAAAAGTGGGAGGATAAACTTCATAAGTTACCTTCAACGTCACAACTCAAGTAGTTACGCACTTCATTCAAAATGAAGTTGATGTCTTCTTCGGAAGGAATAGGATGGTGTGTGACGTCAGTTGGAGTGTCGGTAGTGCCAGCGATAGTCATCTTTTGCCAGGGTAAGAAGAAAATAACTCGCCCATCACTGGTCGCTGGGTCAAGAAGTCCCATGCTCTCTGGGCTGGGATAAAAAGAAGGGTCATATATTTCTGAAATTAGCCGAAGTTTGCTCTTAATCTGCATTCTAAAAACTATTTTATTCACTAATTCTCATATAAACAAACAAGAAACACATGAACTGTTACTTTTATTGCCACTACCCTAATCTAGAAATTCCTAAAAGAAAAAATAATTCTGGTAACACAAAAGGAATGGGGCAAGTGTGATAATAATAATAATATTCCACAGCAGAACTCAGGCCTCCCCACTCAGTAATGCAAGGTAAATTAAGTAAGTGGACTTCAATTTCCAGTTGTTTGGGTTTTTATATCCCTTGGACCATTCACATCAGATAATGTCAGCAGGATAAATGTCTATAATTTCTTTCATGATGGTCAATGAAGGATAGCTCTTCAACCTTTTTTCAAGTCTATGAAAAGTATTTTCCTGGGACATTTGACATCTGGCACGTCTTTCAGTTTAAGGTCTCAGAAGTACATGAGAAAAGTGAAGGGTCTAACTTTCTAGAAACTAAAATGTAATCAAAAAGTTCTTTACTCCGTTGTGCCTGAATAAGCTTGTACCACTTCACCAAATATGAGATTTCTTACTTTATTTCAATTTTACAGAAATCTCAAGAAGCGCATCCATGAGAAAAGGGCTCAGTTTTCTACTACTACCTAAATAACAGTGTACTGGGATATAAGGTCAAAAAGGAGAGTAATATCTTAGCAATGAAAATCTTTAAATAGGCAGAAGATGCTGGTGTATTATGCTGCTAAATCAAGGTTCAAGGACGCCTCTTCTGACAGACTATGTAAAACCTTCAAAAATGTTAATCAAGAATTTTTCTAATACCTACTTAGTATTCTAAAACCAAATTGTGAAACACACTTGAAAGAACAGGCAAGTGTAAATAAACGTTAACAAAATCTGTTCAGCTCTATTATTAAATCATTAGAAACTCTTGTTTTAATGTATCCATGAACCATTCTAAAATTGTGGAGGTCCTGCTAAAGCACTGGAAGGAATCTGCAAGTGTCCCTTTTAAACAGTTGAACACTACTGATCTTCAGACAGCTGTTTCAATTTGACTGAACTCTCATAAGGAGCCAATGTTAAAGGTATTTTCTGTGAATATATTTTTAGCTTCTATTAATAACATTTCTTGAATAGGAAATATAATTCTATTTGGTTTCAAGAAATCCCTCTTAAACCCACATATTTTAAAGGGCATACGGTCAACTATTTATGCTTATCATTCCCTTAAAATTAAAAAAAAATATGAAACTCAGATTCAAATGTGTAAGGATGAGAGTCTAAATACTGTTTAAAAGCAAAACAAAAATGGCTTTTTTATGAAAAAGAAACCTACAGTCAGCTTAGCTAATATATCTTCTTCATTTAAACCATAAGGAGTACTAATATTTCTTTGCAAAGACCCATCAGCCCCATGAAATGCCTGCCATGTCCACACAGCCTTGCAGAAAGAAATCACTATCTGCAGCCTACATGAGACACAGGAGAGAGCAGGCCTCAGTTATTCTATTTAGCACATGCAAAAAGCACCACAGAAGTGTGTCAATCATTTAAATCTTCAGCTAAGATCTCATCTTCACTCAGGGTTACTTACAGGAAATAATTTTACTTTTTAAAAATACATTGAAAACTACAAATATGGAGTATTTTTGGTCTCTGTATGCCTATATTTTTTTCTTTGTATTTGCCATAAAACTCTCTAAAGATCTTAAAAGAAACTAGTTAAAATATGTTTTGTAAGCACCTAATTTGATCCTGGGTTGATATGCCCTTAGATTAAATAAGTCACTTTGTGATTAGAAATTAACTCATGAGTTCAAACTTTTAATTTGGTAAATAGTGCTATATTGAAACAAAAGGATAAATTCCATATTCTAATATTTAAGGAACAAATTACATGTTGGTATATTTTATATATCATCATTTTATGGACCAGATATCATATTATGTGTCTAACTCAATAAACTTGATCAACATCAGCATAAAATTATAATATTCAGCAACTGAGACATGAAATGCTGTTAGAAAAGCACAACTCCTGAATCTTTTAAAATCTTTCAGTGCAATAAAAAGCAGTTTAAAGGGTGAATGTGATGGTTACCAACAAACACATAACTGGACCCTGTAGAGAATCAACTGCTTAAGTGAAGACATATGTGTCAAACATAAAATTAACAAGCACAGAGGGAAGCCAAAGCTATTAATGAATGGTATAAAAATTTAAGAATCCACTTGGAAATACCTCTCATCGGTTCTAAATTACCTAATTCATAACTCACCCTTAGGGAAAAGTTTGTTTTCTTACAAATGATTAATTCTGCAAGGTGGCACAAAAGTTTGAAAATGACTATCAACTATAGTGATGGTATATACAATGCGGTGAGGCATAGGTCTTTTCTCAATATGTATAATTCACTTGACATCAGCAGGAAAAGCTGGATGCTAATTTACGTGTGTGTCTAGGATTAGATCTAATGAACATTTTTCTCATGCAGACCATTGCCGTCCTGAAGTACCCTTATTTAAACTGAAATCAATTTATTGTTAACTACTTAGCAATCAGTGTTGGAGCTAGCAGTATGCACACACGTTATAGAAAAAAAAAAATTGACCTTTCGTCAGCAATAAAAAGCATCTGTAGGCTACAAGGAGGAGATGATTATTTTCATGTATTTCAGTCATTTGGTGTATTGTTGCTGCTTTTGTAAGAGCATCTACCCACAACTCTGATGAAAATTCCAGATTTGCTCTTAATGCCTTCTTAATGTTCTTAGTGCCTTCAAAAGTAAATGATTTCTGTGTGTTGAGTTTTATGAAATAAAAACAATCCAGAATGAGAGAAAGAGAGAGAGAGAGAGAGAAAGCTGCTACCATGGCACAAGATAATTCCACATGTGGAATGTTAGTTAGGGTCATAACAAGCTTAATAAATTCCATAAAGAGACCCTGAAAATAGCCCAACAGGATACACTGGTCCTCACTCTCCATTTAGCCGCCTAAAGTCAATAAATCAGTGGCTCCTGAACTCGTTGCATTGCCAAACTGATCAGGTTCTACTTGAAATGCTAGGCCTTAAGTTATTATCAGCGGGTTTATAGGGCAGCACCAGAAGGTCTGACTCATCTCTGAGGACCTAGTAGAACCCTTGAGTTATAATTGTTGAGTGAGATTGAGAAATCCAGAGAACCATTTCAGGCTGAGATCTCCTGACCCCAACCCACCCAAGAGAATGACTTGATATGGAAAGTAAAACATCCCTCTGGGATGCCAGCGATACAGCTGCTCAAGGTCAGTGCTGAAAGAGGGACCAAACGCTTAACCCAGGCTGTAATCCCAAACCAAGGGACTCATCTGAAACAGAGCCTGAACAGGAACTGGGCTGCCAGACCACTCCTCTAAGGTTTCCCACACGATGTGTAGTGGTTGTAGTTGAAGGTGCTAAAAATGGAGATATTAATTTCTCCCAAAGTAGAATGAGATCACTTACTGCATCTTAGACTGAAATAGACCCAGCTGTGACTAACACTTTCATGACTTATGGGCAGGGGCCCCAAGCTAATGCCTAATTTTTAGGATTAAGAAAGGTATTCTGTTTTGAAAATACTATTATACATGCAGGTGATATATATTTATATTTCTTTAAAACCACCTATCTGCTCTGTTATTAGCATATTATAAAGCATACTACAGGACATATGTGTAGCACGACTTCCTTCATGAAAAAAAACTTAAAAGGATATACATTTGTGCAAATATAAACACAAAATTTTATGGAAGGAATCAGAAGGAAGTGTTATCAAAAACTGAAGTTGGGGGCATGAGGAAAAGAGGGAGGCTTTCACTTTTCATTTTATGTCTTTCTATTTTTCTATAGTGATTATTTTTGTTTATTTTTGTCTACAGGGGTTATCTTGGCAGTAAAATGAAGAATCACATTTTGTTTTTATATTTTAATATCTATATATTTAAAATTCCCTTATAGGTATTATATTAAAATTTTAATTAAAAAAAGCAACAATCTCAATTTGGGCAAGTTATCACAAAAAAGTTAGTAGGATTCATTCAAAAAATATTTACTGGTCATTATTATGTGCCAGATAATATACCAGGAGCTGGGGATATAGCAGTCAAGAAAACAGATAAAAAGTAAATAAAGAATCATTGTCAAAATGTATACAAATAGGTACTACCGTGAGATAAGGAACCAGAAGCTGAAATGAGCAGCTTCCCAAAGTCACAGAGTTAGCAAGAGGTAAAGTGATGAACAAACCAGGAAGTTCTTTACCAAGGTATCACCTGAAGTTACTCTTCATACTGTCTTTGTCTATGTACTGGAAAGAGCAAAATGCCTTCCCATTTTAATGATAGGCAAATTAAGGTTTGCAGAATAAAATGGCTTGTCCCAAACAATGTCATTATTAAGTGGCAGAAATAACACAGGAAATAATACAGAATACTAATGTGTCCTCTGACATCATGCGACAATAGTGAAGAAGATACGAAACAGAATGTACAGGAAAATATGTTGAATCAAGTAAGATCTAAACAAATATAAGGATTATGGTGATGTGTGTGTCTATAGTTTAGGTATTACATCTGTACTCTATGAAACGTTAAAAAAAACAACTCCAAAAAACTTACAAACTAGCTGGCCTTGCATATTTTTACCCAACACAAAATAAATATATATAATTGGGTCTGGAACTAGTTTTGAAAACTTCTCTATATACAAGAAACATTTGCAACATGTACATATATTTACTTCTCTCCTTTTCATTTGAACTAAACTTCTGTTAGCAGTTTTTAAAACTCTGTTAAGCACCACTGCATAAGTTTTTATCATTGAGACTGGAAGCACCTTGGTTTCTCCAGTCCTAAGTGAAAATACTAATGACTGTCTACCAATTACACGTAGACATTTAGAAAATGACAAAGAAACCTTGGAAGCTGGTGGATAAGAAATTTCATTAATATTCCTCTTGGTAGAAGTGTAATATCTTTCTCATTAGACTTGTGTTTGGTACAATTAGGTATATCTTGGACTCTCTTCAAGAAGACTTAGTTACTGGAAAACTGATAATTAATAAGGCAGTATCATCTATTACATAGCAGGATAGCATTCTAGAAGAATGCAGATATTAAATGAAATATCATGGATCTGTATATCTGTTTTATCAAATATGAAAAATGTATATATCTTTTATGGAAAGTTATTAAAATATGGAAGAGATAGCTCTCATCCTAACCACATTACCTAGAAATTACCTTTTTACCCATAATCACATCACCTAGAGATAATCACCATTGGTATTTAACATATTTCTTTTAATCTCTTTTCTATATACTTATATGATGCTTAGATCGTGTTACACATACAATCTTGTATCCTCCATTCTAAACTAACATTGTATCACTAGCGTTTTCTTAGGACACTAATGTTATTTATAATTATTATTTTTAATGAACATATAATACTCCCTTGTGCAGGTACACCATAATTTACTTATCCATTCTCCTAAGGTTAGAAACTGAAGTGGTTTGTAATATTTCTCAACTACAAATCATGTCTTAATGAATACCTTGAGCATCAATCATTATTTCACAGAATTATGTACTAGTTTGCCTATTAGATTTACCACACGTGGAAATAAAAATGTTCCATACTCAGCATAGACACACGAATTTTTCCCCAGATGTCTTGAAATGTACCTGAGGGGTAATAATTATCAATTTCTTAGTTAGGATCATGTAAATGTTTCTTTTCTAATTTATTAAAAATAAAAAAATATTAAAAATTCAAACACACACAAAAATCTCAGTTTCATGTGCCCATCACCTAACTTTTAAATGATTTTCAATTAATAGCTGTTCTTATTTCACCTCTATTTCTCTACCTGTGATTATCTTTGTTAATATGATAAATCAGAAATAATAACCAATTTTTACTTGCTATAGTATTTTTCAAAGCACATTTCAAAAGTTATAAACAAGAATACTTGAGTGGTCCTCATTTTCAGATTCTTCATAAGCAAATCTGAGTATTTTATGAAATTAACTTTTTAGTGTCTTAATGAAAGTCCTTTATGGACATTTTTGAAAAATTATTTTTAGGGTTTTAATGAAAATTAAAATTCAAAAATAGTAAGGCTTAGCCTCTGATGATAAGTACACTGAAAAAAGTACAAAAATAGATCCCAAATCACTAACTCATAGAAAGGAGTATTGCCATAAAAGCTAAGAAATACACAAGCCTGGTTTGTATTTTGTGCTTTGGAAGAGTTTTTTTTTTTTTTTTTTTTTTACTCATTTCTTCTCATTTTGAACAGTGAGCTAGACCATCTATTAGTAAGAAAGGTGTGCCACAAGAATAAATGTAGACCATTTCTTGCGGCCCTCGTTCTCTGACGACGATGGCCGAGTGGGAACACGGGTACCTGTAATAACCAGGCATCACGATGTGGACGCCAGCACTGGGCTGGCAGATAGCTGCGGCATCCTTATCATCCATTTTGCGCACGATGTCTGTGAACGGTCCCGTGGCATTGATAACACACTTGGCTCTTACATCAAATTCCTCCCCTGTGAAAGAAAGCAGCGTCAATCACACACCCCGTTTGTTTCTCTGCTCACTGACGTTTTGGATTATTAATTCATCTCTTAACTTAACCTATGGTGGAGTATACTGTATGCCACACTAAGTGACACGGGCAACCAGAGTCATTGAGAAGCCACACAAAAGGTTTGCATGTGAGTAAATTTATTGAAACCAAGTCCAAACCGCAGGAAGAAAAACATGCCACTTTTTCATTTCAGCTCTCATTCTAGTTTGCAAAATGCCCGGCATTAAAGTGCCAAATAGGAAGAAAGCGAGTAAATTAGCCGCTTTCTCCTTAAAACTCAAATGTGTGAGCAGTGTTGCTGTGAGATGATATATTTCACAGTGCTGGTTTTGAAGGAAACGATGTAATTTTGAAACTTCGCCCACACGGCCATAGAACCGGACGGGCATGAAAATCTCACCAAAGTTAAAGTGATTGACTTTAATGACATGTAAACGCACTGCTTATGTCACCTAAATGATACTCTGAAACTTGGCACATTAGTGAATTTTCTTAATAACATGTTTTTGCAAAGAAAACAGAATGCATTCATAGCTGTGGGAATTTTGTGGGCATCTATTATTATCATGATCATCATTATTGTTTAACACAAAGAGGAAAAATTGCCAGGTCCTACAAGGGAAAATTTTCATGTGAAACCAGTCATTGTTGACAATAAGGAATATAATTAATAGGACTCTGAAATCTCGCTTCAATAAAAGAGAAGCGACAGAAAAATTATCATTCAGTCTTTATATAGGCAAGGCAAGATGCTAGGAAATCCCTCCCTGCCTGAGCCTTCGCATACCTGTGAGCACGTCCTTGCATCGCGCACCGCTCACGCGCTCCTTCCCTGTCTGGGGGTCTGTCTTCTTGAGCAAGCTCACGACCTCCATGTAATTGGCCGTGGCAGCCCCATACCTGGCAGCAGTGAGAGCAATGGCAAGGTTCATCCGTGCGTCGTTGTGTTGTCCTGCAGCAGGGGAAAGCATCAGAGGAGGGACGGGAGTCACCTCGAGCCACAGACTGGTGGTACGGAAGTGTGTCACAACAGATATGTCACATCTGTCCCTGTCTCCCAGAATATACATGATGGCTAGTCAGCTCTATAGGGCATTATTTGAAAATACATGGTCGTTCTCGGGCAGGCATTTACCTGCCATTTCTGCAAGTGCACTCTGTGTACCACAAAAGGACGAAAAATCTCCCTTTCCTACAGAGCTCACATCAATTATTTGAAAGTTAAGAAATAAGTAAGTATTCTCTCAGTTTGGGAACATATGTATATGTCAGACTTTTCCTAATACAGACAACCCGTACGCAAGAAAGTGAAGCAATTCAAAACTTCAGAATATTTGACACCCCAACTGGTGCTGATGAACAATTTTTATGAATATGTGCTCTATCTAATATTCAAAATCAAGAGCTTAATCTTCCATAGAGAATCTCTCAGTATTCTATAAAAGGATTTTTCTTGGTTTGAATTTTGATCAGAGCCCCTTAAAATGTAACACTTTTTTTAATCGTACATAAAAGGTAAGAAATTAAGCAGGGCAAAATTTAATTACAGAACAATTCCTACCTGTATTGTTAAAGATTTATTGCTGAAAAATCCTAGTTAAAGAAAACTAAGGGGGAGGCGAAGGGGGGAAAGATGATTAATCACTTTAAAATACTGGCATCACTAGAGACTTTTTCTATTTATTATTGCCAGTGGAGTTAACGCTGACCAGGAAGAATTACTCTACAGCACAGGGGCCAGGTTCTCTGTGCCCTGAATAATTAATTACCCAGGGCTAGATGTATTGAAGCAGCGTTCAAATTCCCACACATTGGGATCAGTTCTATCAAGATAATACTGATAAAGGGATGAATTTATAATGGATATTGTTGTTGATTTATGTTGCCAGCATACCAAACATTTAGTATAAATGTTTTATGTAAAGTTTCTTCCTTGTGATTCAGTCTGCACAGGGCCAGAAGCACTACACAGGTAATCGGTTCCAGCTAAAAGGGCACAGTTATAAAGAGAGAATCAATGACAGGGTTCTGCCGCCCCTCCCCACAAACATCTTATTCTAGAACCGCTAAACTAATGCAATCAGCCAAGAACCTTTCCCTCAAAATTAAAGCCTCTATCAAGTGGAGAACGTACGTTAAAACTCAACATGCAAAATAAGGAGTTATTTTATCCAAAAATTAATAGAATGAAAGTAGAAGAAAACAACAGCAGCAGCAGCTGAACTATGAGTGGGAAGAAAGAAGGGTAGCATTTCTATCAATTTCAACTCAGCAAAACCCTAAAGATGCTAATAGTCAGTAGGTACATTTAAAGTTAAGTTTAAGAAACTCACTTTTATTCATGTAGGGCTCATTTAATATTGGAATATGCTTCACAAACAGTCCAAAGAAACAAAATAAAAACTCTTCTCTTTAAACTAAAGAGATTATAGATCTTCTCTTTAAACTAAAGAGATTACACGTCTAAACTGAAGGAAGTACTCATCCCACCCAATCTTTCTAGTGAATTTATGTACATAATAATGAAACACCCTACGGGTAGTACAAGAAATCCAAGTCATGTTCCTATGGTAGGGGAACTCTCACCCATCCAAGTGCGCCTTGATTTACACACAGGACGGTTCTCTGGAAAGTTACGTGAAAATCAACTATTTTAAATCCTATATGATGTCACTGTTCAAAGGAACCAGGCAGAAAGCCCACTTATTAAATGACAGATCCCTTTGTAAAGTGGCATTATCTATTTACATGATCATCTGGTAATGAAACTCTAACTTTTGAAAATACAAAATCTTTCTTTTAATACCTTTCTAAATTATAAAATCTCATTGGAGCAGTATTGGTATAGTTCATCAAGCTCTACTGTTTCCGTACTAAGATATACCTCCCTAATTAGCTTCCAAATCCCAATCCTTTCGAAGGTAAACAAGATAAACCTCAGTTAAAAGTGTGAGGTGGAAACAAGTTCCCTTGGTCCGTATTTTGCATGCCCACTCAGATACCTAGCAGCATCTGCCTGGACTCGAATCAAAAATGTTACTTATTTATGAAGGCCCTCACCTGCCAAAATTCTCCTACTGCCTTTATTCTACTATAGAGGGTTGTCAAATTATTTACAACGCCCTGAACGTCCATGTCACTTCACACCTTCTTGCCTTTGTCCACACTAATTCTTTTGGCTGGAAAGCCATTCTGGAAGCTCTGGACAGCTCCTATTCCTGTCTCATGAGCTGATTCAATACCTCCCATGAAGACTCTCCTTATCTGCGTTGCATCCCTCCAAGGCCAAGTCGTTCATTCCACCTTCTGCATCAACACTGTACCTTGTACAAACCATTTTTATAGTCTTTATCATACTAGTCATCCCTGTATCCATCGACTTAAAAAAATAATAATAAGCCTTGGTTATGAGTCAGGCACTGTAAAAAATGCAAGGAACCCAGTGGTGAAAAAGATACAGGGAGATCTCGGTTCTCCTGGAAGTAGTATCCCACTGTAATTACTATATATATGATTTCCATGTCTTCTCAGCCCAGTCATGGGAAGGCAGGGTCTTACTTGTTCATCTTTTCTTTTCCTCATTAGTACCAAGCACAGAACACGTACCCAGTAAGTGTTAAGTTTAGCCAAATTCCATTCGATGTGTTAAATAAACAGGTTTATTTATAGTCTTAGATTTATAGTCTTCTAGATTTATATAAATCTTATATAATTATATAAAATTTTATAGTCCTTATAGATTTATAGTATTATCTCTAACTATAGAATGGAATGCTTTGTCTCAAGTTAAAAAAAAATTTCAGACATCAGTAAGTTGGTGGCAATAAATTTGAAGGGAGCAGGGAAACCCCAGAAATGTGTAAAATCTTAACTTAAACCCAAGTTAGCCCTTATATATAAGTTGAATAAGTGGGACAGAAAGAGAAATGGATATGAATGATTCCCTCAAGACTTAACCCTCAAGTTGCCCTTTGCTCTGAAGGGGAATACAAACACAGTTATTATAAGCTCCTAAAAATTGAGGAGTTAAGTAATTTGACTTCTCTCTTGGCCCAGGAGCTCACACCTCTACCCAGAAGTCCCCTCTTTGCAGACATTCAGCTTAATTCATTTACCTGCTTGGATTCAGGGCAGACCTCCCCCTCCCCAACCCACATTAAATTCACCCTTTACCCTGAGATACCCAGATGCTCGCAGTGTATGCTTCCTGTGATAAGTGGTATATTTTCACTATTCTTAACTAAATCCCCCCCAACTCCCTTTCTGACATTTTGAAAGGTATCTATATGCCTCCTGTAATTTTATTTCTGGAGTAAAAAGGTTTTGACAACACTGCATGTCATTGGAATGCCAAACAATAATCTCAACTCCCCCACCCAATTGATCTGCTTATTAAGTTTGGATTTTCAAATGCCTTAGAGCCAGGCAACATGATACTATTCACTGATCGGTGAATAGCTTTACGTTGGCACTTACGCAAGGACCCAGACGGGGACTGTGAAAATCTGTTTCCTACTCTGTTCTCCTTTTGCACTTGAAATCTTACATATGTGCACGTACTGAACTTACAACTCAGACGAGAGGAAGCACATAGGAGGTGGAACTATAACTGTTTTCCCTTGTTTAGAAAAACAAAATATAAAATCTACCCACCAAAGAGATGAAGGTCAGTAGTGGCAGAGAAGGATTTTGCCTTAGTCCGCAATGGCCTTGCACCCAGGATGGTGAGAGATATTTTAAGTGAAAAACATTTTAAGATGTAATTTTCTATAAGATAGGCCTCAAATATAAATATTTTGGAGACAGAGCAATATAGTTCTCCTCAGAGGGTTTCAAAGTTTGGCAAAAGTTAACATGCAAAATAGCTGAAAAAAAGAGAAACAATCATTGAATGTATAAAAAAAAAGTTATAAGAATGAGTAAATATGAAAGAACCCTATGTAACAAATTAGCTGGCATTTTCCTGGTCCTTCAGATCTAAAATTCCATGATGCTCTGAAATCCTACATACAATCTTCCTTTAATACAGCCTACTGTTAAATGGCCATTTACATAGATAGCCACAGACCAATCTATGGACCCAGAAACCATATAGAAAGTTTGTTAGCAAAAAATTAGTTCTTAATTAAAATAACCCCGTCCATAACTTTATCATCAATAAAAAACTGCCACTGTGGAAATGCTGGGAGTATTTCCTTCCACCTCCCTGAGCCCTGACCTGGGTCTTATGCAATCACGTGGTTACTTCTAGCAGAGGGAAAAAGGATGCTAGTGTGAAAGAATACCTCCCTAAAGCTTTAATCCCATTTCTCACAAAATTCACAGGGCATGCTTTATTGTCTCTGACTGACACTGAGTGACACAATGACCTCTCTGAAGCTTCTTAACAGTCTGGCAAAGGTAATTCAAAGGCTAACACACCAAACTCAAGCTGATTTAATATAACCTTTATATTTAAAATTTTCCTTTCTCATGGGAAGAGTGCAGGTAGAGAGAGGCAGAGCAAAATAGGGGTGTGTGTGTGTGTGTATGTGTCTTTGTGTAAGGAGATTACTAAATTCCGGTTTAAGTACATACAATGAGTAAGCTTGAAAAGGAAAAGTCAAATGAGAACATACTTTTCACGTAAATTATAACAGAATGCAATTTCCCCTAAAACTAACTTATTTATAAAAACGATTATTTGTGTGGGGAGTGGAAGGGATCAGGGAGACGCATGAAACAGTTTAGGGAGAATGTACGTTACAAGACACAGCTCTGGGCTTGGGATGATCGGGTCATGAGTTTTGAGTGAGTCACTAACCTGGTTGGAAGAATGTAAGTGATGCACTGCATTCCTCTGGGTTTCAGTGTCCTATAAACGGACAGGAGCTGGGTGGGAGCCTCTGAAATTATACAATGCACGTAATGGCTACTCTTCAATAGCTACCTCTCTCTTTCAAGATTTCACTTGTAATCTTTTCCTCATTTCCGATTTCTCTGACTTTGGCCCAGCATGTTTTAAAAAAGATTGGGGTTAACGAAGACCAAAAGATAGGTGCTTTGTAAAGGAAATCAGAAAAATAAAATGAGAAATAATATTCTTCCATTAGATCTAGAATTATAATGAAATCTTGATTTGATTAGTTTTTATGAGCCACATACTATACTGCAAAAAATTGTCCCAATTCTTCACTCCTCCCTGTATCCATGCCCATTGCCAAGAGTCTTCACAGTGTAGGTTCCCACTTTGCCTCTGGACCCAGCCATGTGAAATTGTTTTGGTCAAGGGAATGTTAGTAGATGTGATTTAAAAAGGAGGCTCTGCCAGTGCCATGAAAATGACATGCCCAGGCTAGCCTGCTGGTACCAGGAGGACAATGAGAGGCCTGTGGTGAATTGCCCCGGTCATCCCAGCCCAGGCCATCCTACATCAGCTGACAGACAGTGAGTCTCTGCTGAACCTCCAAACATGAGTCCAAGTTCAGCGGAGACCAGAAGAATTGCTGAGCCAACCCCAGACAAGATCAGAAGAACCACCTAGATGAACACTCCAATGCATGAGCAATAAATCCTAATTGTTTTCATGCTGCTTAGGTTTTATGGTTGTTATGTGGAATTGTGGCAACAGATAACTTATACAGGCAATGTAGCCAATTTTCTAATAACATCAGTCCCAGCTTAAAAACAGGTTCTATCTTCGAGACTGCATTCTAAGATGGCTATTTAGAACACAATTAATTTTCCTATAGAAATGCTATAAATAGATGGTGGTAGGTGATTAAATTGTGTCACAAGAGCTAGTTAGTGCATAGGGTACCTGAATAAGGAAATTAATAACAGCCTCGATGCCCACCACCCCCTACATTCACCCTAAATCTCCAGGCTGACCAAAGCGCTCATCCTCGAGTAAAACTCAGCTCTTTCACACCTCTGACTTTTCGCTCATGGTATCCCTACTCCATGGAACATCTTACCCTTCCTGGTAAACTATTCAAATGTTCATCTTTCTTTCATGAAACCTTCCCTGACTCCTCTCAGACACAACAGCCTTCTCTCCTCTGTGCTTCTATGGCACTATGTACATATCCTTATTACAGCACAAACTATTTTCTAAATAATTGCATTCAACACTCACTCATTTATTGAGCAAATATGTACTACATGCTTTTAAATGTGCCAGGGATTATGCTAGGAGCTGGATTTACAACAGACACCCAAACAGACATAGTTTCAGGCCTAGGGCACCTTGATTCTAATAATATGTTCCTAGAAGATAGAGGGCATCTTATTCAATTTTGCTTTACCAGTGCCTAACATAGCATTTGCTACCTGGTAGACATTCAGATATTTGATGAATGCATGAATAAATGAATGAACATGATTATACAACACAATCACAGGTCAGAGATTGTTCAAATATGGGAAATGTGCTCAGGTCTTAGAGATTCTAGGAACAGCTCCTAACCCCTAACCCTACCCCCACTATAGCTGTGGTTTCCACTGAACCAAGGGACTATGGTCTCTCTACCTAGCTACCCAGCAGACAATAGAAACAGGATGTCTCCTACCACAAACTTTTTGGTCAAAGTACAAGCGAAAGAAAAAGGCTAGTGATCAAGTTAAAGCAAGCAAGGGCTTGATGTATGATCAGAACAGCAAGTGGCATATCCCTTTAACAAATATTGATTGAGGACATATTATGAGCCAGGCATGATGATAGGCATTAGGGATCCACTGAGTAGGGAAAATAAGCTAACCCTGGTCTCTGCTCTATGGAACCACATTCTAATGGGGAAGACAGGTAAAGTCAAGTAAAACAAATTAAAGACAATTACAAATTGCAATAACGGCAACAGAAGGGAAAATAGGGGGCAGGAAGAGCAACAACCTGGGGGGTTAGGGAAGGCGGGGCAGTTAGAAAAAGTGGTCAAGATAAGCAAGAAGTAGAGAAATGCAGGGAAGGTTAAGTCCTAATAGCAAGACCACCACCTATAAACTTTAATCACTACTAATGTGCAGTTATAGCCAAAGCTTATATGAAGCATAAACTATCAGAAATGTGACTACGGTATTAGCACAGCTATATTTGATTAAACAGTGTCTGCAAAGTGATTTTTTGTCATTCATACTTTAAAGCAGTCACCTATAGTTTATATATATCAATACTTATCAAGAATTAGGTTTAGAAATCTTCCTGGGCTGATGTACATTTTTGCAGGAAATGTCTTCTAGTATAGACTGGTGAAACTCAAAAGCATAATATTCAAAGTTTATGAATTGGAGTAATTTGCTGTCACTTATCCATACTACAGTTCTCAGGAAGGGACACCTGTTAGCCCTGAGCATGTAATCATTTTTATTATTAAATACAAAGGTACAATTAAATACAGGCACAGAATGTGACCTGCATCATAATTCTGCCCAGCCCTTCTCTTCACAATATCCTTTTCATTATCGCAGGCCTTTTGTTCCTTCATCTTTCTTTTGTCTCCCCCTAAGTTTTTGAATAAGCTATTTACAACCTGAATAATTAGCAATCAGCGTGGATCTGTGGTCTCTGGCCCCGTGTAAACGAAACACTGTGAAGTGCCTTAACATGACATATTTAAGTACATAAAATTTCTATACCCTCAGGGCTTTCCTTTCTTGAAAAAGTTTTAAATAAATCTAATGAAGAGTAAGTTTTCTACTTCTCAGATACTTAGGAATCTACCTAGGTTTGAATGAAAATAAAACCACATTTAAACTTCAAACAACAGAATGCTTTGGGTATTCATTTTCTCTCATCTGTGCAAAGATGTCTATACATCAGTTTACGGTAAAGACCCCCTCCCCTCCCATGCAGAACAATTAGTTCTCTCTCTAGTACAAGTCAATAATAGGTTTTTATACTTTTAAGGAAGAAAAAGGAAAAAGGAGCAATGTGACAAAAATTAGTTGAAATGAAGTTGAAAAGTCAGGAAGCGTGACACACTATAGAGACTCTTTACAGACCATACATTTATGTGGCCTAAAGCCACAGGTCATCCTCCTTAGTTGTTTGTGAGATGCACCAAAGTCGCTGATAATCACCTTTGAGGGTAAGGGTCTTTCTTTACTGAGAGCAGCTGTCTGGAATGCATGGCATCTTAACCCAAGATAACTGACCTGAGGATGCTTGAGATTTATTTCTTTAACAATTATATTTACTGAACACCTACTATGTGCCGGTCAGTGAGCTAAGTATCACTGTGGGGTGCAGATCGAAACGGATTGGCTCAGCTACCCCAGGACTCTGAGAACAAGAGCAAGTTTACAGTCCAACTTGGAAAGGTCGCAAGTTCCAAAAAGTCTCTCCATTTCTGAGCCCTTTTCCTTTCTCTTCCCTCTGCAGTTTTCCTAAAATATCACCAAGCATAGTGCTCCAGACATACCTCTCTTTCTCTCTTATGTTACAGGAAGATCTGCAAGGCTTTGTTCATAGGAGTGTGGACGTAAGTTCAAGCCTCATCTCAACCAACTAGATGAAACCTCACTCTAGTTGCTTCATCTAAGGTGCTAGTCACTCATCTATACAGGGGGAATGACAATGGGATTGACAGAGGTCGAGGAGTGAGATAGGGAATGTCTGTTCTGACATCATAGTTCTCAATAAACATTAACTATTATTATTAAAAGGTTAAAAAATGTACTGAAAAGTCAAGACCACTTTGTACCTTAATTAAAAGATATCGCTACTGCCCAAAATACTTAACAAATCAAAACAAAAAGAAAGCTCTGTATATTTTCTAGTTCTAAATGGTTTCTTGCTCATCAATCTGGCAAGCTTTTCCTGAAACGTGTTGACAACTAATCTCTAATCTCTGCACTTCCTGAACACTGCCTACTCTTTTTTGTTTCTCTTTCTTTCTCTCTTTACGTTTTACCACTGATGCGCGAGGTATTCTTTTCTGTGTGCCACCAAGGATAGGAAGACAGGGGAGTGATTTTCAATCCAGAAGAAAAACAGCGTTGACAGGATAACAGAGTGTTTGGAAATATCAGAATCACCAAGTCTTCATCCAGAGGACTTCATTTTCTTTTAAAAATGGGGAGCCTCTGCCAGTTTCTACCAAGGAAATCAACACTTGCTATAAACTGAGAAAAGTCAAAAGATCCAAGTTCTAATGCCTCAGAGAGCCACTAACCGGATGTGTTTCTGTAACAAATAACTGTCTGGGTTTTGTTGGTTTGTTTTTGCTTCCCAGCATCCCCCCTTCTCCCCATCACAGAAGCCTCGCAAGAGGTAGGGTCTACCTGTCCCCCGCACACGGACCTCTAACCCCACTCCGCCAATCGGATGCTCCCCACACAGACTTCAATCTAGAGCTAGTGACCCAGAGAACCGGACACGGAGAATTCAAAGGTGGAGGCCAAAGGCGGAGGCGGCACCATCCCGTACTAGGGGAATGGGGACAGAGATGCCAACAGCGATGGCTGACCGAGACACGAGGGGCGGTAATCAGCGTTAACGTCTTTGGTGCACCACTTCTGGGATAGGATTGCGCCTGCAGCTTTGGATGCTGCAAATATTTATATCTTCAGCAGCTTTCCCAGCATCGCTGCCTGCTGTTCAGGTCCCCTCAGAAAGGTTTTTTCTCCTTAAGTCAGCCCAATTTATTTTTCTTTTGCCTGTGACTAAAAACCTGGGCCAGTCCCAAGCCCTGTGCTTCAGTTTCCTCACTGCTGGAGCCACAGAGTGGAACTTCATGATCTCTCTGGTTCCTTCCAGCTCTACCAATTTTATAAGCTGCCATCCCAAAATGTCAAATAAGCCAACTGAGAGTCGAATTCTATAACGAAGGAAAAGAAAGCCTTCAATGGGAAACAGTCGACCTCTCATAAAAGGACTGGCAAAAGCGAGCGATTCCTTTCACTTACCTGGAACCATCTCCCAGGCCCCGTCTCCTCATTTGTGTGTGAGTACATGCACACAACTTTTTACAAACCCACTGGAACGGCTCCACCTGCCCCAGGGGGTGATTCCGAGTGTGAGCTACATAATAAATAACATGGAACCGTGTCCTAAGGACCAGCTGGGGAATTCTAACTGGAAGCAACCTTTTGAGAAGCTTTATCTGTTGCAAGTGAGTCCTGTATCGTATCAGATTTCTGCCTCTAATCACGGGAAGATTCTACACCTTATCAAGTTGTTATCAAATCAGTCTGACCAGAGCCCAATGTCCTGATTGAAAAGAATGTGTACTATCACATGAACAAGAAAAGCAGGCTCTCAGCCCAGGGAGAGCACTGGGCCTGGAGACTCAGAACACCTGAGTCCAGGACACAGCAAGCCACAGACTGACTTGATGCTGGACATATCCCTTTACCCGTCAGAGCCTGTTTCTTCACCTGCAAAGCAGAGTTGACACCAACTTCTTTGCCACTGAAATGGTCAGGTTAGAGCGTACAGGGAAGCATTTGTAAACTGGGAAGCACTGTGAGAATGAAGCTATTATTGTCAACAAAGATTTCCTTCTACTAAGTTTACCTTCCCTCTCTCCTTTCGTCTGAGATAGTCTTTTACTTGCTATCCAAATCATAAGCGTTCCTCAGTTTTCAGAATAATACCTCTGAGCAACCCAGATTCAATGTTTATTTAGAAACTTAATTTGGGGCTTGAACTCCAAAACAGGAAGAAAAGTAAGAATTTAGTTCTCTTTGTAACTACAAAAACAAAACCTTCAGACTCATTTGACAAATATACCTTTAACAGATATTGTTTCAAACTATAGTAAAAAATATCCAATTGCTTTTGCTTGAACTTGCTAAGTACTAAATAAGCAAAATCCTCATCTTAATTTGGTCATTTAAATAGGTTTGCCCTGCTGGAAATTTTTTCTTTTGTAACAGCAATCGTGAGTCATGGATGACTCATGTGAGCCACATGGATGTTTTGTTTCTCCCAGGAATTAATAAATTAAGGGCAGGGACTTAGTTCTACCCACCGAAGCCATCACCACCACCGATTTACCTCCAGGAAGGACAATAGTGCCAGGCATGTAGGAAGGTGCTAAAACATTTGTTGTCTAAGGTAATCAATTTATAATTCAATAGTCTGTGCACTCAGCTAGTGCCCATCAATTTAGCAGAGCCTTATCACCCTGAGAGAAGTGAAAAAATAGATACTGTGAATCCTTACAGCCAAGATCACATGATGAGGCAGAAGACCGAGGTGCAAATACTGTGAGAACCAGCTTAACAGGGCTCTTCCTTTAATGTCACTACCTACCTGCGAACAGCTAGTAGAATATCTGACATCGCCAAGATAAAAAAAACAGAAAGTTTATACACAATGTAGTTATCAATGAAATTATGTCAATATTGCAACCACACACATCAAATACTACGCCAGATGCTCTAGCCATATTTTTAAAGCCAACAGATTTGTTCTTCTGGAAAGATGAACACAACCGAGAAAAAAAAGACTAGACATAGTAAGAAAAAAAGATCTTCTACTTTGAGAAAGTAGCTTGAGTTGTAACTTACTGATGACTCAGTATGACTGTTCATACTGTTCAAAAGACTAGAAAATAGATAACTGCATTCTATTATCTAATTTGAAAATGTTCATTTCTAAGTAAAAGAAAACAACCCATTTCCTGACACACGCATAACGAAGTTTTGTTTCATTGCTCTAACCTTCAATGATACTTCAACTTCTGGCTGGTCAATCTGCAACTCATAAAATTTGAATATGGACAGTGTATTAGATGACATTGAAAATTCTCTTTAATTTAGTTGGGTATAATAATGGCATGGTAGCTTTAAATTATTAAAAAATAAAGAATAATCCTTATCAGTTAAATATGCTTTAAAATGTTCTAGGTGTGGGGATGGCACACTTTTTCTTTAAAGCCATTCGATCTCTATTGACCTATTCAACTCTGCTGTTGGCAATACCTAAATGAATTAGCATGGCTGTGTTCCAATAAAACTCTATTTTACAGACACTGAAATTTAAATTTTATGTAATTTCATGCCACAAAATTTAACCATTTAAAAATATAAAAACCATTCTCGCATACAAAATAAGAGGCAGGTAGGGATTTGACCTCTGCTCTAGGAGAAAAAAAAAAAAGAGAGTGGAGGGAAAGAGAGGGAGGGAGGGAGGGAATAGATAAAATAAGAGTACCCGTGAGTTGATAATTGTGACAGCTGGAGATGGTACACATCAGTTCAAAATCCTACTTTCCTTCATGTATGTTTGCAAGCTTTGATAATAAAAACTTAAAATTTTATAAATCAATGAAGGGAATCCTTTCACAATGTATATGTATATCAAATCATCACATTATATACTTTTAAATATCTTACAACTTTATTTTTCAATTATACCTAAATAAAGCTGGGGGCAGGGAATTAAAGCTTTAAAATGGGAAAGAGGAAGGAAAGAAGCAGGGAGGAAGGATGGAGGGAAGGAAAGGAAGATTATTTTTGCTGCCACCATCACCATTATGCTTATGGGGCTCCCAATGACAAATCTATAGTTAATCTGGTTCATGTGAAGTTTCCTTTACCCTGACACGTGTTGTCAAACTTTCCACACCAATAAAACGTGGTTGTTTAGAACTCCCTCTCTGGGGGAAAATAAATTGACAATAGAGCTAATCAATGCTCCTGTACTTGAGAAAGACATTTCCAATATTCTAAACAGTTTGATTGAAATCTGCACAATAAATATTTAAGAGTTTAAACAAGAGAAGATTCAATAAATAGGCTATAGACTCATTTCTGATAAACTCTTACATAAATTAAAATTAAATAGTACCATTAAAACAAATTTTTCACCCAAAAGGTTTCAATGAACGTCAAAAAATTTTCCTTTTGTCTCTGAAATTCTGGAGCATGGTAACATGCAGCAAGACTCAAATGTAAAAAACTAACTAAAAACAAACGAACAAAAACTAACCACACCCTCACATTTCTAATAATTTCTTATAAAAAAATAAAGTTAGATGCTACACAATGCCACACCAAATTGAAAATACATTTATTAGTTTTACTTTCAACTCTTAAACACAAGGCTGGGACACACCATAACTATTAGTAATGTTTTCACTTTTGTTTTAAAATGAAAAGTAAAAACAATACCACGCTCCAGCGAGCAGAGTTTCTTTCCCATATACCCAGCAATTCTCAAAGTCTTCCTGGAAATGCTAGTCAGTGGTTACTGTCAAAGAAAGATCATACTAGTTTCTATCTGAGACGGTCAAGATACACTCACCCAGCTATAATTACGGACAACCTTCAACTTGTAGGCTCAGCCCTAAGTAGTCCCTGAGTGAATCCTGATGGCACGTGACAATATACGAGGAGTCCCAGCCCTCCAGAATTAGACTCTGCCCACAAACTGTTACCTGCCTCCCGGGAATCCCTAGACAAGGGAATCCCTGGTGTTTACCAGGCTGCAGTCTCTCCTGCCATATACACCAAGCATTAGAGTCCCTGCCCAATATTGGACTTGCACTCTATGTTCCCTGGTGGCGCAGTGGTTGAGAATCTGCCTGCCAATGCAGGGCACACGGGTTCGAGCCCTGGTCTGGGAAGATCCCACATGCCGCGGAGCAACTAGGCCCGTGAGCCACAACTACTGAGCCTGCGCGTCCGGAGCCTGTGCTCCGCAACAAGAGAGGCCGCGATAGTGAGAGGCCCGCGCACCGCGATGAAGCGCGGCCCCCACTTGCCGCAACTAGAGAAAGCCCTCGCACAGAAACGAAGACCCAACACAGCCATAAATAAATAAATAAAAGTTTAAAAATCTTAAAAAAAAAAAAGAAAAAGAAACAGTTTAGCGGATCTAGCCACGGTTTAGGGCTGCCACATATAGCTATCTATAAGAGTAGATTCTGTGAACGTCTTACTGCCTATAGAAAATACGAAAAAGAATCACTCATCTACCCTTTATCAGTACCATAGTTCAGGATACAAATTCAAAGTCAATTTTACTTTATGAGCTTTAAGTTCACCTGGTCACAAATAAAAAATTTAAGTGTCAAAAATATTGAATTCTAATTAAAAACCTAAGCCTAAGAATCAAAGACCCAAACAGACTATTCACCTTGAGAGGCCAGATTATAATATATTACTCCATTAAAATACAACTTAAAATGCAGCATATTAGTCTTCAACTTAACATATGTCTCAAAACTTCTCAGGAGCACTGCACAAAGACGCTTTTGTAAAACAACCTCACAGCACTTTGATGTGACCGTATGTTCATTAAAAGGAAGTATTACTACTTACATACATAAGGTACATAATGAATTCAGTATGTGTCTAGAGTTGGCTAGTGCTATTAAAGCACACGCCAAAAGCACAGACTATAAATCAAAATGCGATTTGTCAAAGTAAGATCTTAATATGATACAGGTTAGAAATAAATAAGTAAACCACTGATGTTCTGATATGGAATTAGTGAGGAGAGCGAAGCCCAAACTGAGACCAGGTGGCAGGTGACATCCCTTTGTTCTATCTATAGCTTTGGCTATTCCTCTCTCTCTTCCACCTGGATAAGTACAAAATTAGCATGCACCAGGCATTCCTCACTCCCCCAAGGGTTTATATCTCTAACACTGCTTTAAAGACTGATACGCTTTCCAAAATGTTGACATAAGCCAGTTGGGCAGTTACAGAGTTTTTAAAGCCCACGTTACCAAAGTTTTTAAAAATCTAGATTTCTCTTAAAACAGAATTTGTAAACCACTTGACATTAGTTTATTAACTCACTTCCAAACTGAGGACAATTTAACAAAAGACCAGAAAGGGCTGACATATAGTAAATAAAAAGGCCAAGCCACAAAGACAACTATCAAAAATATAAGAAAATCTAATCAGTGAATGTTGGAGTTGTCAAGGAAGTGTGAGCAAAGAGACGGATACCGCTCCATGTATTACACCTTCTTTTTCCTACCTCTTCACCTCTCTTTCAGCCTGGGTTCCTTCAAATCAGCATAAAATCTCATCCAAGACTCTCCCACTAACCACCCAAATATGGTCCCTAGATTCTGAGTTCCCTGCATCAAATGCTGTTTTCATTCACTGATGCCCACTGCCTACAGAGTTCAAGCTTAACTCTATAGCATAGTACACCTGATCCTCCAGGATCCTGGCCCTGTTTGCCACTCCGCACCTCTACACCCGATGCTCACGCTCTATACAACTGCTTCCTGTACTCCGTGTGCCTTCATGCCTTTGGCCACAATGTTCTTCCACATCCTCCCTCACTGACCTCACCTCGCTATACTACTCCATCTTAAAATTTGGGAAAGTATTGCTTCCTTATGGAAGCTTTTCTAGGTCTCCACAACCACCTTAGGTATATGCCTCTTGGAGAATTTCTCACATGTACGGCAAACCATTGATTTCCATGTCTGTGCTCTCCAAAGAACTTTTGGAGGGAAAGAAACATTTTGTGTTATTCTGTGTATCTCCAGGACCTATCAAATTGCCTGGATTTTACATGGCGCTAATATATGCTTACTGAATAGATACAGAAATAAATAAAATTGCTAGTCACAGAAAAAAAAAAACTAAGAACACTATCCTAACTAGAAAGATATGAATCTACACATTATTTCAGCTTGCTATGCAAATGCTTTCCTTGCAGTCCTTCTAAACATCCCAAGACTAATACATTAAGGCCAATCTTGATGAAGAAAGTCAGAATTAATGAAAAGAAAACCTTAGAAAGGGCTGGTACTCAGTTTTACAGTCTACACAGACGTGACAATCATACAGCTTAAGCCTAGACCTAGAGTAGGCACACTTCAGTTCAGAAGTAACACATGTCAACATTCAGTCAACTCCTTCCCAAGAATCAGAAATCAGGAAGTTCAGCAGTGTTTACGGGGAAATTTGTTTGTTTGTTTTGTTTTGTTTTGTTTTTCCCATCTGAGTCCTGGATGGACTCAAAGGCTATGAGGTGAAACGTAGGCTGGTCAAGAAGCCCTGCAGTTTTGCGAGGAGCATCTTCAACAGCAGAAACATGAGGCTAAAATTCAACTACTGCTTATAAGCCATTTTCTAACATTTCTTCAGAAGCTCTCACAGCTCATGCATTGATGGGGGAAAATAAGGCTTTTCACGGTTTCCCTTTCATAGATTGATCAAATGTACATACAGAGACCACCCGGGTGGATCCAAGGGCTCCTCGGTGCTACAATGGTACAGAATTTTCTGGAGGACACCTGTTTTATTCTGGACACAAGGATCCTGGACATAAGGAAACCTGAAAGCAATGAGAGTGGTCACAATCCACTGGACGAGGGAGAGAAGCACTCAGTGCTTCAGTGGCTGCTGCTTCCTCCAGCCCTGGGAAATGTCCCTCCCTGTGGAGCTGGAGGATGGATTTGAAGGTCTGTGGTAACTTAACCTCCCCAAGGCCGCCTTCAGCCCTCACATGCTGACAGAGATCTTCCCACCCAGACTGACTACCCTACACGAAGTGCCATAGGTCTCTCTGAGTGCGAGTTAGGAAAACGTTTATGGCACCTTGTTTTAATATGTGCCTCTGCCCCATCCTAGACAAGGCACCATTTCCATATGAAATACGGGTAGTAGAGGTGGAGATTAGAGCATGTTTTTTCCCCCCAGCTCTCTACTACTCAATAGCCTTCTACATTCCTGTCACTTTGTTGGTTCTGCTCTGAATTCCTGAGACTTGGTTGCACCTCTTTTCTGGGTGGCACTGCTCTCTGCTTTGTAGCTGCTGTTGCAGCCAGAAGAACAATTTCAATAAGAGCTGACAGGATCAGGCCCCTGTGGTGTCTCTAAAATTTCAAGTTCAGTTTCTGTGAAAAATGCTTACAATGCCATAATTCAAACAGAATTAAGAGGAGTAAATAGTCTGAAATTTGTAGCTCAAAATGTGCACATAGTGAGGGAAGACCACCTACTCAAAATCAGATGGCCCGGGAGCATTGGGGGAGGGTGGCATCACGGAGAGCCACCCAGCACACAGAAGGCCCTCAGGAACAATCACATGCGCTCAAAGGCTTGAAGATACTTGAATAATAAAAAGGGGACCTAAGTTTACCCACCCCTCCTGCCATGAAATATAAGGAATCTGCAATGGAAAGACACAAATAAAAATGACTGCTTTTACGTATGAAAACAAAAAAAGGGGGTTGGAGAAGATAAGTTTCAGACAAAAGTCTAAATCGAAATGTATGGGGTAAGTTAATGATGTTCACATTTGTCGGGGTTGGAGAGAAGAAAGGGCCAAAGTTACGTTAAGCAGCAAAGGTAGCAAAATAAAATAAACTTCAGAGAATGAGGTATTTAACTGTATCTAGGTATTTATATATTTTAAATATTACTCTAAATTGTATGTTTGTTTCATTATATTTGTGTTAATAATGTTTACGCTTGGCTCCTTTTAAATAAGATCTTTTGCTACTTAAAAAAATAGACATAATTGAGTGGCGAAATGTTCTTCTCTCTTTATTCATACTGAAGGATCGTGAAGACATGAGTTTTACCCAAAAGAGACGAGAAAAAGGAATATACAAATAGAAGATAGAGGGAAACGATAAAAATATATATTAATCTTGCTTTACACCAAACATGTTTCTTATAACCCCCATGTACTGTTATTTATTTTTTTAAATGTTTTTTGAAGAGGCAACTATTGAAAAGGATAATTTGGGTTTATATTATTCTCTTAAGGGGACAGGAGTAGTGAATTTGTCTGATTTGTAAATCCTGAGGGTATTCAGATTACTTTTTAAATAATAATGTATTTACACCCCTTCTTTTGCGAAAACAGATTTGAGGTAACTACTGAGGTACAATGCTTTGCACACAAAAAATTATCGAGAGCGAGAGAGAGAGAGAGAGAGAGAGAGAGAGAGAAAACCCTCTGGAGCCTCTTCTCGGCTGACTTTCAGTCACAATTTGTCCTCTGTAAGGAAAAGGAAAACTGCATGAAATCCTAAGCCCACTCATTACTGTATTTCTCAGGTTAAAAATGAGAAGAATTTAAAACACCTGGGAAATAGGAAGTTTCTGGTTTACTGAGAGGCTTCGGAGTTACCTATCCCAAGTCAATTCAGGGTTGTGTATTAATCATCTTTGACATAAAGACATAAAGTACAAGTTATTTGACTTGTTCTTAACCTGACAGCTGCTCATCTAATGCTTGTGCTCTTTTATAATTTTCTAATTAAAGACTTATTCTTCTGAATAGACAGTAAATTACACACTGGTAATACTTTTCCAGTGAATGCAAGACTACCTCTTTGGTTTGGGATAGTAGAGAAGCAGTAGTTATACAAGTTGTGTGGGAAGTCAGTTGTGTGTTTGTGTGTGTGTATTTAATGTGCAAAGCTGAGTTTGTTTTAAAGTAAGTGGTTGTGTGGTTCATATCTTCTGTGGGTGGATATAACGATCTAAGGAGTGTTTTACTAATGTAAAGTGTGATATGAATAAGTATTAATAGTAATAATGAAACCAGTTTGAAATTCACATTATAAAATAGTGGTTTATTTGGCACCAGAGAATATAATCTACCAAGGTTTCATTTATAAGAACTATGTACCAATGCCTTTTTTCAGTTTTTCTACATTACATTACCAGGGCTTGGTTCTAGAATTTCTAGTTGAAACTAACATAGGGGGTTTTTAATTGAAGAGATGTTTTTATTGCTGCTATTTCTTGTGAGGGTAGATACCAGCCTGGCCTTCTGTTACACTAAGAAAGCCGCTGTGTGTCATGTGCAGAGCAATTAAAAATGGATATGACTCTTGTTTTTCTCTCTCTTTCTTCCTTTTTCTAAACGTTTATCTGTGAAAAGACTCTCGAACCCCTTGAAAGAATTCTAGAAAACATGCTAGAGTGGGTAGATCAGTGGGTACCTGGAGACTGTGCCGATAGATCCGTGAGGCGTTACATTGTCATACAATAAAGTAGCAAGAAAAACAGCTTCTGAAGACCAATCACTATACCTTTTTTATTTCCTAATTATTTCCCCATATTCCAATGGCAATTATTTCCTTCTTCCTTTCTTTCCAAAAATGATGTAAGAGACTATATTTCTGAAGGAGAACTCCTTTGAGACAACTGTACTGGATAGTTACTTTAAGCTTCGATATGCAGTTCATTTAAACATTTCTTGGGAGTCTGTTTTCCCAATGTCTCTAAAACAAAAGTAGAAAATCCCTCAAACTTTTAAGTCTTAACTGTAAACTGCAATTAATTAGTTTCATGTCTAAAATTTTTTTAATGCACCATTAATATAAAGAATATAAAAATAAAATGTTACTAAGAAGTGTATAATTTCATGTATTGGTATAAAACAGATCCATCTATTTAAAAGACTATAATTAACATGAATATTTAGTCTGAAGTTTGGCTTTCGACACAAGCAGATGATATGTACTAGGTTTTAGCAAGTTTAAACAAACCAGAGAATAATGACAATAATAGCATTTGAGACTCACAGCCTAATTTTAATCTCCCTATACAGGTAAAACTAGTAGATATGCCATTGTTTTGTGGTATCCAGAAACAAAATAAAATTTCATTTTCACTTATAAAAAGAAAAATAACTTAAAAATATGGTTTATTGATGCCTAAGGCTGTGGCAATACATATATTTTGATCTAAGCAGCTAACATGACTATAAAATTTAACTCTATGAAATTTGGTTCCTGGATCTTTTTTTAAATTCACCTTTTCAAAACTTTGTGGCTCCTTATGTTACTGAGGAATGAAATACCCATTGTATTAGGTGAAAAGAGCAAGGTATTACTATTACCTAAGAAATGGAAGGGGGAGTAAATAAAAGTGTGCATAAAATATACACATATGCATACACATGCACACACAATGAAAGGATATGCCAAAATTCTATTTTTTAAAATGTTATCTTTAAGGAAAAAGAGGACATGTGGTGGAGTGAACAGGGAGAGAAGCTAACCTTATTTGAATAGTCTTTGTTTCCATTTTGACTTTGAAGACCTGTTTTCATTTTGACTTTGAAGCCCTGTATTTTACATAATTTTTTTTAAAAAAGCACAGCTTTAAAAAGGTAAATCCCTAAAGATCTAAAGCAAAATTAAAATGATTTTATGTACTGAGCTGATGGCATAACCACACTGATAGACACTATGTAAAGTAGCTTTAAAAGACAGTAATTTATCTATATATTCCCATTGGCATATACTCTAAGAACAATAACAACAACAAAAACAAAAATCTTAAACTGGTTTTAGTAATAATATTTTTGGAGGTATGATTGATGAGATTAAATAAAAGCCATGTACCCATGAATTTAAAGTATAATTATGTCTAAGAATTCATCATATTTTTCTTCTTTAAGCAAAAAACTTTTCTTAACTCTTCCTACAGAAAAACCTAGAAATGACCAGTCAGTAGCAATGAACATTCGAGGCAAATACATTATGGTCTCATTACCGTCCCCCACAGGAAGGAGTCAAACCTTATTGGAGAAATGGCTGCTTCCAGGTCTAGGTCAGGAAAGTTACAAGATTAACCTAGAATATCTTGTCATAGCAGATAGCACAGAAGTCATCGTAGACCATTAACAGCTTATCAAAAAGGCTCAGGAACCCACTTGAGAAGGTGCCCATGGGCCAGAAAAGAGTAGTTTGAACATCAGTAACTCTAATAGACTGACACATATTAAATATATTTAAAATCATGAGTTTAACTGATAATCAAAAAAATCTCATCACATTTGGAGGATAACAGAAAACTCATTATTACTGAAAACTATCATATAAATGGAAAGAATCAAGCATTTATCCAGAAATTTTATATAAAAATGTACCTCAAGGTAGGCAAAGAGTCGATACAGGGAAATTATAACTATTCCAACTAATAAATGAAGTTGGAATGGCAGAGTTAGAAAAGTACCATTTTAACCTCTTAACCTCTAATGACATACTGAAATTGATCTAGGCAATAATTATGACTGATTAAAAATAAAGAGGCAAGAAGACTTGTGATGGAAATTCACACCACCACCTGTAAAATATTTTTGACAAAACAATTTGATCCAGCCTCCTTGTAACTTATCACTAAAGATGTCCCACCTCCTCCCCTTCCAATAAACTATGCTTCCTATTTTTCTTGCTTTTGTAATGTCTTGTCTCTTAAATCTGGGATGCCCCTGTGATTCACTTTAATTAACAGAACGTGGTAGAAATGACATTGTGTGACTTTCAAGGCTAGGTCAGAAGAAGCCTTGCATTTGAGACTTGGTCTCTTGGTACTCATTGGGGTAAGCCAGGCACCACATAAGAAGTCTATGTAAAAGTCCAACCCAGCTGTATGGAAAAGCCACAGTGAGAGAGAGATGCAGGACCAGCCCCCAGCTATTCCAGCCTTCTCAGCCCAGGAGCCAGACATGTAGGTAAGAAAGCTTTCAGAAGACTCCAGCTTCAGCCACCAACTCACTGCAACCATAGGAGGGATCCCAAGTGAGAAACACCCAGCTAACCCCATCCATCCTCAAAACTCTGAGAGAGTCCATTGATGTTTTAAGCCACTAAGCTTGGGTGTTGTTTCTTTTGCAGCAACAGATTAATGGGACAAGCCTAACATGTACAGGAAATACAGGGGAACTGTTAAACAAAACCATGAGGAAACAAGGGAAGGGATGGGAAACCTATTATAAAAAGAATGAATTGGTATATACAAACCTTGACTAGGATTTTGTTTGTTTTATGGGTTTATTTTTTAATCAGGAGCAAATTAAGGTAATGACACTATAGGTGACATGTGATCATGACCAGGTATTTGGCCTTAAGGAATTATTGTTAAACATTTTAAGTGTGGTTGTATTTTAAAGAAAATTCTTAACTTTAAAGATACAGACCAAAATATCCATGGATGAAATATTTGTTATCTGGGGGCTGGAGGGTATCAAATAGAAGTATAGATGAAATTAAGCCATGAGTTTATGTGTTGAAACTGGAAGTTCATTTTATTATTCTCATTACTTCTGCATATGTCTTAGTAAAAATGCATATACTTTGTTGAACTATCAATATTTGGCTATTTTTTGTTAAAGCATATAATGGATGTAAAACCTAATGCTAGCTGAAAGAAGCCATGATGTTATAATCTTTATTTGGTAAAGTTTTTTTTTTTAGCCAAGGAAAAGAATTACTTTCACATCCCCACATGTCCAAAATATTGATCTAGATATTTAACTTTGCTTCCCCTTCTCCTGGGAAATAGGGATCATGATATCTCATTCCAGTGTATATGCTGAGTTCGATCAACTAAGACAATTTATGGGAAAAAAATGTTTTGAAAACCATACTCTGCTACGCAAATGCAAAACATTATTCGTAGTAAGGATCACGTGTTTGGCCCAATATTTGGAATATATGCAGTGAACTCTCTCAAAACCTGAAAGCTAAGAACTCTGTCCTTAATGCATTTGGCCCTAATACCAGGCACAGTGCTTAGAAAATGGAAATTCCATAAAGATTTTTTGGATGAAGGCATAAACTGGAGAAAGAGGCCATGGAGATTTTTGATACACTTGCTTTTGCCTTTGATCCTGCATCTTTTTAACAAGGGTCAACTGAGCAACAAGAGTGTGAGAGGTAAGTATCTTACTGTGAACCCACCAAAACTATTTGTTCAAACACCATATACGCTACATACCCTTCTACTGGTGAATTTTAGCACTGTTTTTAAGCTTTTATATGCAGAGTACAATGTGAATTACTATCTCATACGCTACACCTGATCAAATCTACTTTTGTGTGCTTTTGATTTTCTTAAAAAAAAAAAAACTAATTATAAGAGAATAAAAGCCTGGTATTTAATACATGCTGGTCAAGTGAGCAATAAACAATTGCAAACTTTCCTAGAGGCTATTTTGCCCTGTCTCATCATCAGGAAGCTAAAGCATATGTTGGATGTTAGCCTGGATGGACACAAATGTGTCCTATTTATTCAAGGTTTCCTTTGAAGCCACAATTTATAAGTTTTGTTTCTTAGGGGTACATGTCAAACTTCATTTAGCATTCGTTGGTATCCAGATACACTGAATAGCAAAAAGGCAGCATTCGGGGGTGAAATATATGCCTGCTATATGAGCAATAATGTCAGTTTCATTTATGTAACTCACAGAAAACAAGAGGAGAAATACAATGGAAAAGCTGACAGTAGGAAATCAAGATAAAAATTATTCACTTAATTTATAAGTGTAAAACTGCATATGGACAAGGAAAATATTAAAACAAATAGATTTTAAATCAATGTCTAAGAAGTGGATAATTTTAGAGGACGTTCTT
The DNA here is from genome assembly GCF_028023285.1 of Balaenoptera ricei. NCBI lineage: Eukaryota > Metazoa > Chordata > Mammalia > Artiodactyla > Balaenopteridae > Balaenoptera > Balaenoptera ricei. The sequence goes on along the minus strand of NC_082645.1, from coordinate 46,407,077 downwards.
TTAAAATGTGCTCTCTAACCCTTAAATTTCAAAGATTATATACTTATGTGAAGCATGTTTGCATGCACAATATTATCCTTTTTCCTGAGAATGTTTTGCAAATTTTTTGGAAGAATCTGAAAATTTTAAATATGCAAGGGACATTTGTGGAACCGATGTTTCTCTTTAGAACATTTCCATGAAAAGTTGAAGTCTGATGGTCGATACAATATGCATAAAATTGACTCAAATAAAACAATTAAAATTTAAATAATTTTATACTTATAAAGTTATTTTACATTTATTATTCATTTGAAGCTCAAAACACTTCACGAGCAAAACATTATAAGCCTAAATTCATAGATGTGTAATGTGGCTCAAAACTCAATAAAGTTTGCAATCCTAAGTCATCTACTTCCATATTATTGACTGCTTCCACTACACTACGGTACTCTGGAAAGCAGTTTTCAAGTATGACTGTGATGTTTACAACTGTGAGACAAGTTATCATGCCACTTTCAACATATATTTTCTAAGACTGAACTCAGGATAAGTTCAGCTTAGCTTAGTTCATTCACTTTCAATGCTCTATTTTACTCCATTATGAGAATATACTATGGGTTACTTATTCGTCTCTTGATAGATATTTGAATTATTTCCCTTTTTGAAGTTATTCCCAGTGCTGCAATAAACTTTTTGTACATATCTCCTGGTTGCCACACATAAGAGTTTCTCTGGGACATAGACTTAAAATGATGATAAATTACTAACCCAGTGGTTCAAAAAAGAAAAATCAAGTTGAGTATTACAGAACTAGAGTAAATGTCAGCATATAACTCCAATATGCTTATTTATTTATAAATTACTTACCTGTACTATTGTACTTACAGATGTTTAAACCATATGTAAAAACAGACATTTCTAAGGAATTTGCTAGAAACAGGTCTAAGGAAAAGTTCTAATATGTTCTTCCTACCCCCAGTGGATGGTCTTTGCAACCCAGGAGGCTGCTCACACAACCACTTTAGAATCACCATAACAACCTCACAAGACCTGCATCAAGAAGCACAGAGACAAACTTGCATACTGGCACTGCTGTTTTGTTTGTAAATCCACACTATTCAGTTATGTATTCAATCTATTTCTGTTCTGAAGAAATTAATGTGTCTGTCCAGATTTAAAGTAGATAACACTCAATTATAGTTCAACAATTGTGTTTGCAAATAATGAAAATGAGGACTAAAGGCACCATCTTTAGACTTGACTTATGTTCCAAGAACTCAATGGAAAAACAAAAATGAAAACATAAGACTAAAAAAAAAAAAAAAAAAAATCACCTTTGTGTTATTGGGTAATTGATTTTTTTTAAGCTTTCAAAGTAGATAAAATCAACACCTTAAAAGACTTGTCTTTAACCCAGGCTTTCTTTTATTGACTATACGATTGCGGGTGCATGCCTAGAGGGTAATAGTTTGTTCCTAACAAAAGAGTCTGGATTCCACAATATGCCTTTTGCCAGAGGCCTCATTCCCCAAAGCTCACAGCTAACTGCATCTCCTGCTGTACCTGTAACAATTTAATTGTATAAATCAGCCTAGTCAAGCATCTCCAGCTCATGACTGGGAGACATGAAATTCATTGTCATTATTGTCCCTGTCATTTTGGATCATTATATCCTGCTGCAGAATTTTCCTCACTTCAGTGCATTTTTACCTCCAGGAGCCAGGGATTATAGCTGAGGTTGTGGGGGGCGGGGGCAGGACCATGAACTGCATTTACCTCAGGGGAGCCAGAGATTAAATTGGCTTTGCTCTCTCACGAGCTGAGCTGAATTCATCTATTTGTATGCTGTGAATTTTAGGTTGGAATAAACATGAATATTCTAGTGAAACCTGGGCTTTAATTCCCCCTTTGAAACATGGCTGTAACCAACTTCTATTTACACTAGGAAAGCCAATGTAATTTCTCGTAGGTTGCTATTTTCATATGTGCATAAGGAATACTTAAGGGCATCATCGGGTATGAAATAACAGACATCTCTCTCTGTCACCGCCTGGACTCTCAGAAGGAAGAATTTAAAGCTGTAATTTTGTTCTCCAGTTTCATCTTACAGAAGCTTAATGGGGGTATCTAATGGTTTTAAATATTTAATGATTTTTAATTATATCTCATTTTCTGTGCACTGGATTGGATGACTGAAGTCCAACTAGAATGGCACCAAAGATCTTCTCTGGGAGCAGGGAGTTTGAAGTAAAGTTGACAGAGGAAGACGAAGTAAGTTTCTGAGGAAACTGGCTCGCCCTCCACAGCTGGCTCACATAACCTCACAGCCTGCCAAGTCACCCGAGCCTGTCGTGCCTTAAATACTTTTTGCTGACGTGGGAGAGTTGCACCAGTCACGGCACTCTCTACGTGGAAACCCCCGATCAGTGGTAATGGCCACGGACAGGGTCCAGCTGGTGGATCTCTGGTAGGATATGGAGAGGAGCAGAGAGGAAACACTAGGACATGTCTCAGGCAGAAAACCAGTGAGGCGACTATATTGCTTTCTCTAACAGAATATAAAAAGAAAAAATAACCTAGTATGTCACTTCCTATCCCAACTTTCACTTCAAATGGATCTTACTGAGAAATTTGACATTTACTTTGTCTATACTGAAAAAGATGGTAGTTATTCCTCCACATATGTGAGTTTGTTTCTCAGAGTTTAACAAAATATGGCAATGGATCGTACCTATGCCAAGCACAGAAGTGCCACTATAATTACTACATTTAAAGGTATGTGGTCAAAGACATAAACTTCTAGTTATAAGATAAATAAGTCCTGGGGATGTAATGTACAGCATAGTGACTATAGCTAATAATACTGTATGGTATATTTGAAAGTTGCTAAGAAATCTTAAAAACCCTCATCATATGAAAAAAAAGTTTGTATGATGTATGGTGATAGATGTTAACTAGACTTATTGTGGTGATCATTTGGCAATATACACAAATATTGAATCATTATGTTGTACACCCGAAACCACCATAATGTTATATGTAAATTATCCTTCAATAAAAAAAAAGATAAAAAGAAAAAAAAATGTATGTGGAATTTATCTTATTCCCTTTGTGGACTTTTGTGGAGGAAAAGACTTTGCCTTAATCCTATGCAATGATCATCACTATTTTTTTAGCATAAACTGTTCGCATGAATAATTAAGAAAAATTTTTTGACCTTTGTACATTTTGTACTTCAGAGGGAATATCTTACAGACCTAACATCTCAGTTTTGAAAGAATCTTAAAGATGGTCTCAGTCACTGGTCCCTCCACGTTAATGGTGATGTTTAGTAGTCTGTCTGACTATATTTTCACACCATTATTTTTCATTTTTCACTGGTACTGAAGTAACTGTGTGATGGATAACTAATCAGAGTTGTTAATTGGCAAAATTTCTTACAGATTTTAAAAATTCATTTAGTTACTTGTGCCACTTTTTCATTATGATCAAGATTCTCCCAAGGTGGGAATTATAAAAATTATTATTTCTGTTCACTTTAAAATGGTTAAATTTATGTTATGTAAATTTCACCTCAATAAATTATTTTTTTAAGTTAAAAAAAGTTATTTCATGTAGCCCAAATGTATTTTGAAATCATTTGGGAGACTGTTACTACATTCTCATAATGATTATTTAAGAAGAAGAGTATTTTGTTGCTGTTGTTGTTAAGAAATGTTTATCTTATAAATTACAATGTTTAGACTTCAATTGCAATGGTATATGCTTAGGAAGTATTTTTTCCTCTCTGAAATACTTCGGTAGCAGGATAATAATGTTATTTTTCTGGTTGAAGGGTTAGTCATCCATTCCTTTCTCTGAGCACACATTTATTACATTTAATTCCTTTACTATATGCTCCTTTCTACCTTATTTCTATGTTGGTATTTAATTTGCTCATCACACCATTAGCTTTAACAAGAGTTGCCCTATCTGTGAATACAGCTGTGAAACCATAGAACTACACTGTTTCACATTGTTGTTTTGTCTTGCCTCAGGCATGACATAGTTGGACCTGCATCATTTCAGAACAAGATTAAAAAAGAAATGATTTCCAGTGACTAGAATTATTTTTACTTTTTCAAGACTTGGGTTTCACATTCAATTTTCGAATATCAATTTGAAATTATTTTAAATAATAATTTTTAACTTTTCAATAATCTTTGCTAAACTCATAATTTTGCAACCTGTAACAAACTATAAAAGCCAATTCTAGATAAAAGAAATTCTTCTTCCTCTTGATTCTAACAGGATAGTGTTTCTCCTGCAGTATATGACATAGATTTCCCTTGGTTTCTCCATGTAGAATTGTTAAGAATCTATTCATAACAATATCAAACCAACATAACACAGATGGCACAAATTCAGATATGACATCCACTAATATTCCTCTCAAGGAGGTTCAGATATGCACAAGCTAAAAAAATAAAAGTAACAAATAAAAGTAGTTCGGGGCTTCCCTGGTGGCGCAGTGGTTGAGAATCTGCCTGCCAATGCAGGGGACACGGGTTCGAGCCCTGGTCTGGGAAGATCCCACATGCCGCGGAGCAGCTGGGCCCGTGAGCCACAATTACTGAGCCTGCGCGTCTGGAGCCTGTGCTCCGCAACAAGAGAGGCCGCGATAGTGAGAGGCCCGCGCACCGCGATGAAGAGTGGCCCCTGCTTGCCACAACTACAGAAAGCCCTCGCACAGAAACGAAGACCCAACACAGCCATAAATAAATTAAATAAATAAATAAATAAATAAATAAAGCATGACACAAATTAAGCAATGTGAATACCATCAAGCTTTAAAAAAAAAAAACAGTTTTGTGATAACAGTTATCAAAAAGTAAAAAAAAAAAGTAGTTTGTGTTCAGTATATCACATGGTAGAGAAAATGGCCAAGTTCTTGAGACAGTTTGCAAGGGAGGGATTCAAACTAAGAGGCAAAGGACACAAACACTTTCGTGTCAGGATGGGCAGGGGGCCATTTCTTATTCCTCCTGGATCAAAAACCTCTTTAATATAATCACCCAACAAACTACAGTGGATTAACATTAAGGGTCTGAAGCAGAGAAAGAATATTCACAGTTAAGATTGTCCCTTAACATGTAGGCTCAATCAGGTGCACCAAAAAAGTAGTTAAGTGCCCCCCACTCCGTGGTGTTTAGATGCTGGAAGGCACTGTAAACTGAATTTTCTAGCTTTTAATGTTTGTCTAAGACCCTTAGCATTTTTCTAATATTGTTGCTCCTAACACTTCTTGAGTTTGTCCCCGTTGCCCCATCTGCACGTACACATTTTGCATTCATACATGAAAGCCTGAAAGACAGCTAAATTGATTCAGAAACCTAACACTGAGAAGAAGAAAAAAAGGTAGGGGTAGCCTTAAGGATATCCCATGTTATGAAGTATAAATATCAAAGTCTCCTGGAAAAACAAAAAAACAAAAACATTTCTTCATGTTAAGAGTTCAGACATCTAACACTAAATACAAAAGATCACATAGTAGGGGTAAAAAAAACTCACTGACCCTATAGGGCCTTTGTGCCACAAAATTTCTAAGACTTTTTGAACATGTGTAATTATCTGTGTCCAGCTATTTCTTTATAAATAGACATCCTTGGACTACTTTCAAATTCCATTCACCCTTTAAAACTATAGTAAAACTTCACAAATGGCTTTTCCTGTGTTGTTTTGCATTGTATTGTGGTCCATCTGGAGATATATTAAGTGGTTAGTTCCTTCAGATAAAAGTGTACAAAATTGTATTGTACACACACACACACAAACACAAAGAATGAACACTGAACACGTGGCAAATGGGTACTAATGTCTCTGTTAGAAAACATCTAACAACAATAAAAGAAGCATTAAAAACTGAGGAACTGGTTTAACAGATGCAATGTTCATCTACCTTCTCACATAAATTATATGTTCAAGAATTGTGTCCTGGGGCTTCCCTGGTGGCGCAGTGGTTGAGAATCTGCCTGCTAATGCAGGGGACACGGGTTCGAGCCCTGGTCTGGGAAGATCCCACATGCCGCGGAGTGGCTGGGCCCGTGAGCCACAACTACTGAGCCTGCGCGTCTGGAGCCTGTGCCCCGCAACGGGAGGGGCCGCGATAGTGAAAGGCCCGCGCACCGCGATGAAGAGCGGTCCCCGCACCGCGATGAAGAGTGGCCCCCACTTGCCGCAACTAGAGAAAAGCCCTCGCACGAACCGAAGACCCAGCACAGCCAAAAATAAATAAATAAATAAAAATTAAAAAAAAAGAATGCTCCTCTTCTTTGTTCTCTGGACTTTCCTGTGGTTCACCTTATTAAAAAAAAAAAAAAAAAAAAAAGAATTGTGTCCTGTGCAAAATACAAACATGTCAATTTCAGCCCAGGGGGCATTTTTCTCTAGGTTTATAACCCCTTGAAAATAGAGGTTTCATCTAGAAAACCTAACAGATCCTCAGCTGCTTTCAACATTATAATATATTCATAAGGCAAGTGTTCACTGGCAAACATAACAAATTAAATGGCACGAAGGTGGTGTCCAAATACACAATGATGGAAAATGGACCAAACCAACCATGAGATACAAAGTCGAAATCCAAGAAGAAAAGGAATATGCAAAAACAAGCAATATTAAGAGCAAAACACTATGTGGAGTGTGTGCATGTATGTTTGTGCGTTGTGTAAGATTAACATTAATTAGGATGCAGAACTGTCTCGTTAAGAATATGCTGTAAGGGTCACGAGTGGGAGAAAAGTATCTTGTAAAAAAAATAGAATCACATACCATCATAGTAGACAATTGCTCCTACCAGTTTATCCTTCTGGAGCATTGGGAAATGCTCAAGGGCTCTTGATTTGCTGAGGACATAACTGCTTTTCAGGCAATTACTTCCAGCAACCAGATCATACAGCTTGATTCCTACCCAGTAGTAAGGTAACTGCCACCACCTACAGCATAAATAGGGGAAAAGGTTTCTTTAGAAACAGAGTATAACATTATAGAATATCACTTTAAGATACAAGACACTTTTTATTAAGAAAAGCAAAGTATACCTAGAAGTGTACTGCAGAAGAAACAAGAGAAGTGCCTGCCTGTTCTGACACCAGCCCAGCAGCTGAATTATAAAAGTAAATGAATCATCTCTAAGGCAGGGGTTCTGGACCTGACTGCATATTAGATTTTCTGGGGAGCATCAAAAATAAATATAGATGCCTGGGCCTCCTGTTTCTAGGGATCAATTTAAGTAGACTAGGGCCAAGATCAGAGTGACTCTAATGTACACCCAGGGTACAGAATCATTGGCTTAAGATGTCCTAAGCAATCTATGACAAAATATAGACAAAAATTATAAAACCTGCTTCCAGGCCCCACAAGACTCATGCAGCTAGCAGAGTTACATAATTCTGTATTTCCTAGCACCTGTATTCCATCTTAAGTCAACTTGATGGATAGCTCTAACAACATTCAGAAAATTGGGTTTAATAATTTTTGATTATTTGACACCTCCAAACCAAATTTCAGTTTTGGTTAACTCGGAAATTTTAAATGACACAAAATGGCTTAGGGTTTGGAGTTGATATATGTCAGTTCAGATTTTGCAGCAGGATTCTTTCTGGCTCTGCATTTTAGTCTGCAAATGACCCTCTTATGTTCCCCAGTGCAAATGTAGTTGCTCCTGTATATACTCTCAGAAACTGGAGTAAAAAACTACTAATTGTAAGTGCAGAACACAACCTCCTTTGCCTTCAAGAGCTAGCCCTTAGAGGTGGGTCAGCAGAGAGTAATATAGGAAAAGTCACACTTTTTAAAATGCAACAAAGGAAAATATTTTAAAAGGATTCAAGATTAGGACCAATTAAAACTACATTAAGAAATACACATTGGGGCTTCCCTGGTGGCGCAGTGGTTGAGAATCTGCCTGCCAATGCAGGGGACACGGGTTCGAGCCCTGGTCTGGGAAGATCCCACATGCCGCGGAGCAACTAGGCCCGTGAACCACGGCTGCTGAGCCTGCGCGTCTGGAGCCTGTGCTCCGCTACAAGAGAGGCCGCGATGGTGAGAGGCTCGCGCATTGCGATGAAGAGTGGCACCCGCTTGCCGCAACTGGAGAGAGCCCTCTTACAGAAACGAAGACCCAACACAACCAAAAATAAATAATAAATAAATTTAAAAAAAAAAAGAAATACACATTGAGGAACTATTTCCATTAAAACTGTGTTCTATTGACCTCAGATAAGCAAAGAGTACACAGATGATACCAAAAGGCTTACTTGTAAATTGGGAGCATTATAGGCAACGGAGCTGATAAATGGGGAGCAATTTCTAGTAGGTTGGCACGCTCATGAAGGGCTTCTTTTACCATCCTGTACTGAAAAGCAAAACAGAGAAAATTAGTTTGGCAGTAACAGATCATAATATTTTCAAATGGCAAATAGACACCCTGCCAACTGATTGATACACAGAAACTTCTCTACCTCTGAGCAAGGATAGCTCCCTCCTAATCAAATTTCTAATAATACATCATGCTGTCAACCTGAAAGATTTTTTAGAAACCTTAACTGCATTTGCATAGGAGAAAAACATGCTGTCAGAGTTCCCAGGTGTAAGGTATTTTCCTGACTTGAGTTACAAGATTAATGTAATAATTTATCTTGCATTCTCTGTATTGTCCCTTTTCTCAGTCCCCCATTATATTTTCTCATATAAGAGATAACAGATGGTTCAGATTCATGTTAAACGTTTCCTTCTTGCCTCCACTAGCCCAAGCAGAGATGATACTTAAGAGTTGCACAGTATTTTACAGACTATCATTAAAAAGCTTTTGTCTTTAGTCCTCATTACGTCTCTCTGAAGACCCAGCATTACTATCATAATACTAATTTTACAAATAAGAAAACCGAGGCTCATAGAAATTAAATAAATAAGCTGAAACACATCACAAGTCATCTGATTCTAAACCCCATGCTCTTCTTCACATCCATCGTGATGCTAAACAGACACATAAGAAAAGGGGACAGATTCAAAACTGACAATGTCAAGTAAGTGCTGCTGTGTTTTTCATGTACGAAAAGCAGATAGGGAGTTCAGTTGATTTTTTTTTTTTTTTTTACTCCTCTGGGAAATGTCATCTTCCACATTGCCTTGGCAGTTTTCAAATGGTGGCAGACTGGACACAACAGAGTGTGACATAAAAAAAAAAGCATGACTCAGATCATCTTTTCCTTAAGAATATGTCAGTGACAATATGCAGTATGATTGCATCTGCCGTTAAGAGGATCAGTTTAATATTCCTCATGTATTACAACACAGTTCCCTTGAAACTGCTTGGGAAGTAGCAATTTGGTGGCCATTGGTGGGGAAAAAAACAAAACAAAACAATCACAATTGTTAAAAGTAACACATCCAAAAGTGATTTTGTAAATCTGCTACTTTGACATGCCTGTGTAGAAAAAGCCCCTGATTACCCATAAACATAATGCTACAGGAAAAAAAACTGGCACACCTCTCCTGAAAGACACTCCAGCAGAATACACTAAATAGGTATTTCCAATAGGAAGGAATGTTAAAAGCCATAAAAAAAAAAAAAAAAAAAAAAACTGAACTGATTTAATTGGGTAGAAAAAAGCATAGTCGCCATTTTTGTTTAACAACTAGCATACACAGTTACCTGCTCAATATCCAACTTCATGATAGCCTTCTGAAGATACCTCACACCACCATGGATCAATTTAGTGCTTCTGCTGCTGGTGCCTGATGAGAAATCATCTCTTTCTACAAGGGCTGCTTTTAGTCCTGTGTAACCAGAAAACCAAATTAACTCCTTAAATTACACAGTTTGTATGTAATTCATTAAAGGCACTTCTCCAGGGTAGAGACAGTCACAGGAAAAATTACTCTGAACATAGATCAATTTGTATTCCAAGGGCAGTACACTGTCTATATTATAATGAAGAGATTTTAGTCTCTTCCTGGGGGAAAAGTCAAACCAGAACTAGAAGCATATTAAACTGTGAATGAATCACAGCTAGAAAATATTACAGTGCAATTTTCATGGCAGTAACATACACTGGTGTGTTTCGAGGGTCGAAGGGGAGTCTGGCACCCATCTTTAACCACGTAGAGTTAACTCAGTATTGTTACCGATGCCTTCCAGAACTCACATTCAGCCCTCGCTACAAGAGTCCAGACGTGTGCCAGCCTCTCAACTCCAGTCAACTCTGATGCATCGACCGTGAATCTAGACTAGCCCTCTACGTGCCGGTTCCTATTTCTGGAGTGGTGTGAAAGTGGGTATAAGATGGGAAAAGAGATCAAAGACATCGAAACAGAAGAAGAAAGAAGAGAATAACCTCTGATGCTGAGGAGTTTATAGTCTAACTGAAGACATGCAAGCACAATATTGTAGAATTACAAAGAAAAACACAAGCCAGGACAAATGAACCCAGTACAGAGTACCCATGAGTAAAGAAAAGACAATATTCTTGGTAAAGGTGAGGCTGAACAAAGACAAGTCAGTTCTAGAAATCATCCCTCCCAACCTGGCTTTCTTTGAGGGTTGCAATAAATCTCTTAGGAATGAAATAAGTTTGGTTTGGTTTTGTTTTCTTGCAGAGACACCCCTGCCTCTTCAGGAATGGGAGGACCAACAGTGCTACGAGCTCCATACACTAGTTAGATATGAAATCCAAAATTTCAAAAGACCCAAAGTATACATCAGCACCAAGCCAGAAGAAATTTTCATGGCCTGCCATACTCTTGGGGGATGAGAGAATGTCATAGAATCCAATTACAATGAGAATATGTAACTGGAGCAGTTTGGGCTCACAAAGCTCATATAAGAGAACTTGTGCATGTATTCAATTCAGAGCCATTTATTACATTTAATACCAAAGGGTCGTTTTTATAACTTCTAACAGTTTAAATATCGTACCCAAATGTCATCATAAAATCAGGGCAATTCCCTTGACTCAAAAGGACAAAATATTTGGAAACTGTGGAGAGAAAAGTAGAGAACTTTGATTCAAGGGCAAAAACTGCTAATGCTCTAATGAACTAGCAAAATAACACAGAAATTACAGATATCATAGACCCAGGTCACTCTTTTTAAGCATTTATGCCAGAAGAAGATCTGTAAAATTCTCAACTATGAAAACTCTAGCGATGCTTAGTAAATTTAGTACAGGATGCATTAAACACACAGAAAAATATATCATATTAGTGCATATTTTTTGAGAGCCTAAGTGCCAGGTAAAGTGCTGGTGTTAGAAATGAAATAGACATAGACCAAGCTGTCAAGTAGCTCCCAACCCAAAGAGAGGCAAATGAACAAAATGAAGCAAAGTTTCATAGGTGTTGCATTTGAAAATGCAGAGGACTCTTTATCCTAAAGTGGGTCAAAAATTAAATTCAGGATATAAACCCCAAATTGCTTAGTCGAGATTACATTTGCAATCTCTCTTACAATGCACTGTCTTGGTGAGCTCTATTACCTTTTCTTAGTAAGTCCAACACAGAGAGTTCTTCTTGCAGTACTAAAATATACCACTTTTCTTCAGTTGAAGATCAGATGAGGAAGTTGACTTTCAAATGGCATTTAAGAGCTGAATTACTTAGAACACACCTCCCTTCCAGTCTTGGAATCAGTCATGGCATTAAGATGCCCACACCATTCGAGGCAGGGACATAAAACTGAGAGAGGATATGCAGCTTTCCCATCCAGCCTATGGCTCCTACCTACCCAAAGGTACCCACAGGCTGTGGGAGAAGATGCCTTAGTCCCCAGTTAGCCCCACTTCCTAGCAAGTAATCCCCTACCCTGGAGTGTGGGCTTAGCTAGTGCCTTGCTTCTAACCAACAGAATACAGCCACGATGGTGGCAGGCCACTTCCGTGGTTAGGTTACAAGAGACTGTGACTTCCTCCTGGATAAAGCAACCTGTCTTGTTCTGAGTCAAGGAACCAACAGAGCCCCTGGTCAACAGGTCACAAGGAACTGAGGCCTCAGTCCAGTAACTTGTGAGGATCTGAATCCTGCCAACCTCCATGTGAGTTGCTAAGAAGCACTGCAGCTGGTGAGAGACTGAGAGCCAGAGGGCCCATGCTAGGGCCCAGATTCCTGACCCACCGACACTGTGTGGGAATGAATGTTCCTTGTTTGAAGTCACAAAATTTGGGGGGTAGTTTATCGATAACACAATTCCCTGTGTGAACAATAACTGCAGCCAAGGTAGTTATTTTAATTGTATCTGGGGATGGGGTCTTGGAGAAAGGCTGAGTCAGCAGAGGAGGATGTGTTCGGATGGGTGGAGGGGAGGCGCAAGGGAATTATCACTGGCAAAGATCAGCTTAAGCAAGAGAAGGCAAATGACTGAAATGGCCCAGCTTATTTAGGGTCTACTTGTCACTCAGGGGCTGCAGTGTGGGGAGACCTTCTAGGGGAACCACACAGCATGAGGGGGGCGATAAAGAGTCTAGCCGCAGAAGGCAGAAGACGGTAATTGGAGAGTGATAGGAAGAGAGAATTTTATGGGTGTGTGTTATCAGGATGGATTTTTTTTTTTTTCTTTCCCAAACTGACACAGTGTGAGGCAGGGAACTACTCTAGGAATTAGCAAGCCATCTCAGGAGGATATTTCAGGATGTTTAAGTGACAGCTAACACTTTAAAGCCTCAAAACTGCTTTTGCAAGAACTGGACATTTAAAAAAGTTATTCACATGTACTTATGTGAAAAACCTTAGTGAATACCAACAAAAGTTAAAATGGGCTTCTCTGTCAAACCAGGCTGTTTTTTCTTGTCCCATTATTTCCAGGGTCGTATCGTCAAGCTACCCACCAGAATTTCTGAAGAGAAGTGATACTGCTCCTTCCAGAGCAAAATAAAAAATAAAAATTTAGTCTCTAAATGTATAGCTAAATTGATATATTAAAGTACCATGTAACCTAAAAGTATTACCAAAAGTTTTTGAAACCTTAAAAAGAAAACATTTTAAAAATTTCAACTGCTTTTATGCTAAACGTTCTGGATTTCTCGTTTTTGTTGGATGAGAACAATGGACTGAGGAAGGAGGAAAGTAATGCAAAATCAAGACATTATTAGAAGTTACAACCGCTTTTCCCTTAACTGATTAACCGACTACAGCAAAGACAATGAAATTGTTTAAAGCCTTATAATGATCTTGCATGATTCCGTTACCTAAGATGTTCCTTCCTGCTTCACCTCTCAAAAATTCAAACTTCTTTTCCACCTCCAGTCTGAAAATAAGAGTTTAGTTGTTTTTTTTTTTTTCAGTGTAAAGCAAGGAAGTGAAGAGAGAGCACTGTTTATCTTCTCAAAGAGAATGAACGGTATTTTTTTTAAATTTTTATTGGAGTGTAGCTGATTTACAATGTTGTGTTAGTTTCAGGTGTACAGCAAAGTAAATCAGTTATAGATATACATATATCCACTCTTTTTTAGATTCTTTTCCATAGAGTACTCTGCACTCCCTTACAGAGTATTGAGTAGAGTTCTCTGTGCTATATAGTAGGTCCTTATTAGTTATCTGTTTTATATATAGTAGTGTGTATATGTCAATCTCAGTCTCCCAATTTATCCCTCCCCCATCCCTTTCCCACCTGGTAACCATAAGTTTGTTTTCTACATCTGTGACTCTCTTTCTGTTTTGTAAATAAGTTCATTTTTACCATTTCTTTTAGATTCCACATATAGGCAATATCATATGACATTTGTCTTTGAACAGTATTTTAAGTGACATTCAATGTTAACATTTTGCATCTTAGGTAAAATAATTAAATTTGAAGGAGACCAAAAAGAATGCATCCAGGCTTCCAGCAACTGTGCCTAGCTGGATGTGAGGCACTGGGGAAGATCTTTCCTCAGAGTGGAAAGAATGATCTCCCCACATGCCCACCAGTGAAGGGCTGGCCTCTGTACATTTATGATAATTCACTAAACTTGCTCAAGATTTTATAAGGAATAGCTTTTGCTTGTTTCTTTTCTTTTCAGAAGTTACTTTTTATGGAAAGCAATATGTTCTATCACCGCTGAGATGAACCAGAATATTTGGGAGTGGTATGATTATTCGATTTTTTGTTTTTATAATTGATTGCTTTTAGTAGTTATTCTCATGAATTTCACTGCAGTGGTAAAGTATTAATATTTGGAGCGAGATTACTCAAATTCTTTGGTGGAAGAACAAGATTAGTTATAGCAGAAGAAGAAAGTCAACTTAAAATCGGCCTTTCAGTCATACTCTGCCCATCGCTGAAGTTAAAGTTGTATCTTTTGGGTGGGGTCAGGGATGTGAACGAAATACAGCTCTTCACAGACTTGCCTTTTCTGTCCTGAGTGAGAATGTCTAGCTACCAGGCACTTCCAACTAAACCAATTCATGGATCAAGACAGTTGGATAGGGCTTCCTTGGTGGCACAGTGGTTTGAGAATCTGCCTGCCGATGCAGGGGACACGGGTTCGAGCCCTGGTCTGGGAAGATCCCACATGCCGCGGAGCAACTAGGCCCGTGAGCCACAACTACTGAGCCTGCGCGTCTGGAGCCTGTGCTCCACAACAAGAGAGGCCGTGATAGTGAGAGGCCCGCGCACCGCAATGAAGAGTGGCCCCCACTTGCCGCAACTAGAAAAAGCCCTAGCACAGAAACGAAGACCCAACACAGCCAAAAATAAAAATAAAAAAAAATAAAAATAAAAAAAAAGCCAGTTGGATGAATACAGAGGGATAATTACCATCTAAGGGGAGGAATGGTACGACATTTAACTTTTACAACATGAAATAGAACAGAAGCATATTTTAATACCTTTTACTGATTATCTTATTATGCATGCAAACACGCTCAATATAATAAATGCAGAGAAGTAAAAAGAACAAAATAAAACCCTCCTGTAATCACACTACTCAGAGATAACCACAGTTGACATTTGGGTGTTTAAATGTTCACATTTTCTGTGCATGTATGTAATCACATATGCACATTTTTACCAAAATAGGATCATATGATACATTCCATTTTTTTCATTTAACATTATTTATCGTAAACATCTCTCCATGTCAATACATATTTTTCTATAATTTCACTTTTAATGTGTGAATAGTAATATGTTAAATATTTACAATGATTTATTTATTCAATTCCCTGTTTTTGAACATTTGGGTTATTTCCTACCTTCACTATCACAGTACTGCAAGATTATATTTTCATTTAAACTCTCTGCACCGTTATTTCATTATAATAAATTTTCAGATGTGGCATTATTTAAGTATTTTTAAATAGAAAGGGCAGAGTAATAGCTATGAAATAACTACCAGAGGCACCCAGGTAATAACACACAAATCAAAAAGTTTAGACATTCTGTACATTAGTACCAATTTCTCTAAAAAATAACACTCCTGTAAAGCTGCAAAGCAATCCTGCCTTGTTAATCCTCATGATCAGGATTCTATGCTTTAAGCCTAGTATTTTCTAACAGTGAATGTTAACATTTTACAGAACTATATAATATTGGATTGGTTATTATACCTATTTCTATTTTTCTATTAGAAACATATAAACCATTAATGGAGATACTATGCTAAGTTAGAACATATCATTAACATACTTTGAGTCCCTTAAGTTCACACATGATTATGGAGGCACGAAAATGTATTAAGCCATAACACTAATTATAGTAATAGAGTTTCAGGGGAATAAGGAAGTTGCTGTTGTTGCTTTCTCTTTTTACTATTTTACTATTTACTTTTTTACTATTTTACTTTTTATTATTTTATAATAAAAACAGCCAGTATTCAAAGAGACAAGGAATATCCAAACAATATAAAATGATGAAAAGAGAGAATAATACACTCCAGACATAACCAATTTTAACTATTAAAAATGTCCCATATATTCTACCAGGAACTTTTTATGCTTATAAACCTGTGTACTTTTTTGCTTCAAAAACAAATACAATTAACAAACTCATTCGTCACAACTTGTTTTTCAATTTACAATACATTTTAGCCATTATCCCTGTAAATACTTATAAACCTCTCTGAATAACTGAATGGACCCAATTTATTAAACCATACCACACTCTTTTTGCTATTATAAATATTGCTTATAGGTAAAATTTTGACCAATATGGCACTGCGAGTTCAGCTTTAAACTCTTCCTCTCCAAACACAGAGAAAATTATATATACGTGTGTATATATATATATATATATTTTTTTACATGTGTATATATACGTACACACGTACATATATGCACACATACATACATATATTTTAAGGCATGGCTGATTCAAAAATAAACACCTCATGGACCAGAAATGTAGCAGAAACTCAGAGCAGAGTAGTTAGGCCCAAAGCCTCTGTCTTGGTGGAATCTGGGTCTAGAAACAGGCAAAGGTAACCAAGATTTCAGTTCCTGAAGGGCAAGAGATAGGGAGAGGTGAAGAAGACAGACCAGTGCTGGAATCCAGGGATTGAAGAAGGGTGGAAAAGCTTCTGCTGACCACTGTCTGGGGCTGTGGACTATCTGCTGGGACATGCCCAGGAGGCAGGAAGATGGACCCAGCCTGGAGAGCAGTACCTGGCAGGCCAGGGAACCACCAGCTGGCTGGCCAAGATCAACACAGGGCAGGAGCCTCGATTTGGTTTTGAGAAAAGTCTCTGATGGAACTTGAAGGTGGCAGCAACTGTATCTATAGAGTTTAATGTATGGAAACAGAGAGTGATACAAAGCTGATTTAATATGGAGGAAAGGAAGAAGGAAATGGAGCAAAGTAAAAAAAGATGTAAGGTAAAAAATACAAAATAAAAGCACATGGCATCCAAATAAATGGAGATGGACCAAACTCACCTGTTGAAAGACAGATTCTATCTATCAAGCGTTAAAAAAAAAAGAAGACTCCAGCTACTTGTGTTTTATCATAGACATACTAAAACAAAACGATATAGAAAAGTTGAAAACAATATGAAACAAATCCTGTCTGATATGTTATTTTTCCAATTTCACAGGTGTTTATTATATTTCTGCCATAGACAAATTTCAATTTTTATGAAATCAAATTTAACAGGATTTGCCAAAAGGAAAATGACTTTATTGATGTCATGCTTAAAAACACCTTTCTTACTCCATTTTTTAAAATTTCCATATACCTTCTTCTAATAGGTTTGTGGTGTTTTATTGTTAAATCCTTGACCCACAGAGAGCATGATAAACAGAATATAAATATACATAATATATATAAATACAAATATAAATTTGGGAAAGTGGATACTTCAACATCGCTTATTAAATAACCAATAATGACAAATATGAAATGCTTTTACCATATCCTAAATTTTATGTATTCAGATCTATTTCTAGCCTCTTACTTTTGTTCCACTTATCTCTCCGTTCCTTTAGCAAACTATTTTAATTAAAGTAGCTTTAGAATACACTTCGATATTGATAGAGCTCTATCTCCTTTATCATTATTCTTTTTCAAAATCAATCTAGTAAATCTCAAAGGCTGATTTTTCCAGATAACTTTGGCACAGTTTCTCTAATCCTCCCCACCCTACTCCTGCCAAAGACAGTCACTATAACATAATCACTAAATTACATCAAATTTCCAGATTAATTTTAGTAGCAATTTGCAACCTAGTCTAATCAGCAGTGTCCAGTAAGTAGCAAACTTTCATCTGCTGCAATTCTACTGTCCTGAAATAGGATTTTCTCTACCCTCATGGTGGGAGAGGGGCAGTGGTAGAAGGGGGTGGAGATCTGTAATTCCCAAAATGCACTATCTTCCATGGCTCTCCCTTTTCTGCAGTTTTTAATGCAATTAAAAATGCACACACCTGCTCCTTTTCACAAACCTTTATTTATGCAGAAGAGTGTTGCTGTTATCCTCCGTTATGTCTGAGAACCTTGAGGCTCTCTGTAAGGTTAGAACACTTACTGAAGGTCATGGACCTAGTAAATGATGAAGCTGACTGATTCCACTTGGTTCTCATTTCATAGCCTGTGTCCTTACTCGTTATGCTATACTGTCTCAGACTCGAAGGAGCTGTGGTGAGAATTCAGGAATTACTAGCCAGGCACCATTCATAAACTAGAAGTACATATACATTTTTAAACAAGAGAACTACAATTAATGTTTTCTTCTAGCAAGAGGCAGTCTTCTCTGGAATTTTGAAGCCATAAAGTTTAAGTTTATAAATAAGATTTTAAAACAAAATTGTGCTAGTTGACCCCTGATACATACAGGTAAATCACATAAAATAACAAAAAAGAGCTGAAAAAAAACATCTTGAAGTCCCCTGAGGGAGTGACTATATTTATCAGAGTCTCTTCATTGCAGCTCTCTTTTGGGGGCAAAGTGCCTCCTATATCATCGTGCTTCGAGGCTGGGGACTGACCACAGAGGTGTTAAACAGAGAAGCAATTCCTATTGATCCTAGAGACCTGCAGAAGAACGTAAGGGGAGCCGTGCATATTATGTTTATAAAATAATATTCCCAAATGAAACAAATGAAAAACTGATTCCCAAGAAAATGCAGATGGTAAGAATGCAAATAAATGTTCATTATGAAAACGTCATGACTTTTTCTCTTCCTTCTGTGGTCTTTGTTTATCCATTACCAAAACTGCATTTGGGCACAACATTTCATCAAAAACCTTGTGAAAACATTTTTATACGAGCCTTTTAACATCTAGCAGTTCCCCCAAAACTTTGATGTCCTGAAAAATCTAATTATTACTGGTAACTTTAAAAGATCACAGTAATTTATTTTTGTCAAATGTGACTAAAGATTAATGGATACAGTCAGGAATAATTTGGTAAAAACGTATCAAACGCAGAGAAAGCAAAATTTGTTGTTAAGTGAAGCATCAAATATAATAAAAGAGCAAATTCTATGAATGAACAGCAACAATGCACAATTCATTAACCAAATGCCCATGATTATTTCACACTTCAGAGGGCTACTGATATGATCAGAAATTGTAGTAAAAGGATAAATATAGATTAAATTCAGCATCTCTATACATTTTAATTATAAATGCTACCCTCAGAGGGCTACCAGCATAATAAAGGAAATACAAACTATGGTTTATCCATCCTTTTTATAAATCGTAACTCCGTGTACATAAAATAAGACAGTCAGTCAATTATTTTAAAAGACAGCAATTGAAATACCAGGAGATATTGAAAGTACACCATTTTCTTAGCTGTTACTAACTATAAGTATTGAAAATCTTGTCAACATTCTGGCTCTGAAAACTCTTATCTTTTCAAAATCATCATCACTGCCATCACCCACAATCGTCTGCTAATGTCCTAGGTAACACTCTTTACTGCCCAAAAGAAAAATGTTTGTTCAGCAAATATTAATAAACTATAAGCTCCTCGAGGGCAAGGCCACATCTTGTTAGTCTTTATATTCCCAGAGCTGGTTCAGCAGTTGACTCACAAGTAGTATTATGTTAAACAGCAGAATGAAACAAAACAACAAACTGGAAACCACCTAAAGAGTCATTAACAAGAACGTCTTTGGGATGAATTTTTCAGCCATGAAAAACAATGAATACCATATACATGTAAAGATTGATTAACTATACTGTTATTTGAAAGTAACACACTGCGAAGTAATGACTACAGTATGATCTTATCTATGTTTTTTAAAAGATATCTAAAAAATAGGGCTTCCCTGGTGGCACAGTGGTTGAGAATCTGCCTGCCAATGCAGGGGACACGGGTTCGAGCCCTGGTCTGGGAGGATCCCACATGCCGCGGAGCAACTAGGCCCGTGAGCCACAACTACTGAGCCTGCGCATCTGGAGCCTGTGCTCCGCAACAAGAGAGGCTGCGATAGTGAGAGGCCCACGCACCGTGATGAAGAGTGGCCCCCGCTTGCCACAACTAGAGAAAGCCCTCGCACAGAAACGAAGACCCAACTCAGCCATAAATAAATAAATAAATAAATAAAAATTAAAAAAAAAAAGCTATCTAAAAAATGCACAAAAGCAAATATAGGTGAGACTTTTCAAAAGGAGAAAAGGAATAAAAGGCACTTCATCAGTAGTTGCCTTTTTGCTACTGCACTCACGGTCCTAACTCTTTGAGGGAAGCTGGCTTTCCAACTTCCCTTACCTCCCCCTACCAGTCCTAAGTTTCCATTTAAACAATTTCTTGCCTTCATGGAATCTTTTCTCATTTTCTCCTTCTGTCATTGATACCTAGTCAGTTCTCCATTTGGGATTCTACCCTATCGTGTATTTTCTCTGCCCCAACTCTGAGCAATGTTAGACACACATGGGGACACACACACACGCACACACACACACACACACAGATATCCTTTTCTAAGCAGAGCAAAGCAACCCCTATTCCTATCACATTCTCTAAATCTTTTCTACATCCAAGTCCCTACTCCTATCCATAAGTAGCACATCTCACTTCTTTTTGAGTGTTTAAGAATAGCTCTTCATAGTCACACAGACTCCTTCTTTTATGCCTTAGAATCTTTACACTTTGTATCTGTCTCTGAGAAATGTCTCTTCTTGCCCTGCCAAAGCTAAGATACATCTTTGATATCCCATGCCTCGTATTTTCCCGAGAGCTTGTTCCACATGCAGCCTTCTATTATTTGCATGTTAAGGTTCTCCTCTGAGTCTACAGAAATATTCAGATGGCTCCTATCTTAAAAAGAAAAGAAAGAAGAAACAATTCTTGCACATATTGCCTCCCTTATTCATATCCTACTACACCAGCAAGTTACGTCCTTTCTGCTTTATTTGTCTCTAGATCTCTTAAAAGTTTAGCCCTGTGCCTGCTTCTTCCTTATTGCCTATCCTTTCCTCATCACGAAGGCTCTTCACTGTCTCAGAGTGGCCTGTTCAGTAAAGTCCAAAGGCCTTTCCCCAGTAACCCAGGCCCAGCCCTGCCTTTGCACTCCTCTCATATCCTCCCCAGCACAGCCTGGGTGATCCCAACTGAAACACGGGCTGTTTCCCACACACACTGTTCCTCTCACATGTTCCCTCAGATTGGCACACTTTCAGCAAGCAATGTTTGCCTACTAAAATTCTACCCGTGCTAAATAGCAGCTTGCTTTCTCCAGGCCATTCTATGCAGATATAACAATGCCCCCAAGCCTCCTGAAAGGCACATATTCTCTATAGGGTAACTCAGTCTACTACAGAACTACAGAACTTGGAGCAACCTAAGGGTGGATCCTGGATCAAACATCTTTGTATTGTCATGTGGTACTTTGAATATTGCCATGCATAAAGCAGGCACTCAGCCAATATTTGTTGAAATGAAAGAAAAAGAACTGCTGTATACTTCGGTACATAGCATGAACATAAGTGGAGACAGCAAGAAATATTTTTCTGAACCCTACTGGGGAAACGATCCTCTTGGACATAGAAAATTGTCATCTGGTAACTTCTAACCCCTGGGGTAGTCCCAGGACAATTGGGGCCGTCCCAAACGAGACCTCCCATTACACTGCCTATGTGTCTTCTCTTGACACACTCTTTCCCGGGACTCCAGGGAAGAGTGTTGAATTCAAACACCTTGAGGTAACTTCAACTCTTCTTTCCATCTGACTTAGTATGTCCCAGGATAATGCAGCTTAAATTATAAACTATGGATGGAGACGGAATTATATAAATATTAGGGTCTGCCAGGAAACTGAGTATGTTCCAGGACTTATTATTGTGAATTTACCATTATTTGGAATTGACAGAAAGGACCTAGGCTGTGATGTCTACATGGATCAAAACTCAAGTGGGGGTCCTGTGCAATCACAGTAAATCTAGCATACTTTTTGGCTTATGTGTGCCTAATCTCACGAAATTTATTTCATTTCTGTAAGACTAAAATCTACCAGACATGCAAAGTAACTAAGTCTAGGGTGGGTGTGGTAGTAACTTAATCTGAGAAAAAGTATTCCACGTAATAAACTATTACCACTTAATATGAAACTGCAATGAATACTGAACCTTATATAGTAACTAAAATAATTTGGAGTCAAAATTCCTTGCAGCAGTACCCAGTCCAATTTGATATATCTAAAAATAATCACAAAGGATTATTTCTCCAGGACAATTGGTTCTAAAAGTCTTTGGCCTTCATGTTATTAATGGCAGCTATAATACTATCTACAATTTATTGAGTTTCTACTTTGTGTGACAAGCACTGTTTTAAATCCTCTTCATGATTATGCATTTAATCCTCATAACAATCATTAACGGAAGATTTTTCTTCCTTATTTGAAAGATGAGGGACCTTAGAGAAATTAAGTAACTTGCTTAAGTGTATGTGCGTGTGTGTATATACATACATACATCTGATAAAGCAGCTCAGCCAGGATATGTAGTCAGATTTCTTTGATTCCAAACTCCACACTAATAACCACAGGCAAAAGAAGCAAATCATTAAATATATCATACGTAAGAGCATTGGTGTTCCGTACTAAAATTTCTTTCTTTATATATCCTGTTGCCATTTTGAAAGAACTTCTCATATCTTTCCTGGAGCTTACTAATAGGGTGAGACAGAACTACAGGTTAGCTAGTCTTTTCCATTATTCAGTCACCTGCACTAGAGTTTCCCAAACTGTAGTCTGTATTTCATTGGAAGAGATTATTTTAATCGATAGAGAAACAAAAAGAATTATTTTAATAGATTAATTCATTTAAATAAATCTTTTTATTAAAGATAAATCACTGACATAAATGTGATTTTAGGTGATACACAAATAATTTTATTTCACATAAATGTACTTTAACTGTGTATCAAAAAAACTAACCAGAACATCAAATCAATGAATTCACAGGAATATAAAGTTTTCTTTTTAAATAAATTCATTTCAGTGTAAAAGACAAACTATATTTAATTTCAAAATTGTGCAAGTACCTACATCTTAAAAATGGGAAGGTGCTTCACAAAGAACGGAAAATTAAGCAATGCAACAGAAACGTGACTTCTCAGCACGGAGCGCACACTGTGTGTTTGTATCAGAAGGACAGATGGAACCTTTACCTGTGTTACATCCACCCACACCAGAACTCACCTCTGGTGACTGCGTCTAGGGCACAGCCACTTCCTGTTGCTCCTCCTCCAATGACAAGTACATCGAATTCAGACGTGTTTTTCAAAGTCAGTATCTGAGCTTCTCTGGAAGGAGGCTCCCGGTTAACAGGTTCTGAGACGCAGTCTGCTGCTTCAACAAAGGCCAGGTTCACCTGAGGTAAAAGACCATTTTCAAATGTTTGCCTGGAATGCCAATTTAATAAATTTTACGATATACTAAAAAAAGATTTGTAATGGAGATAAGGATAACCGGAGCTAGACCAGAGTCTACAGTCCACATGGAGTGAGTGATAGAACCAACTGCCTTGGAGAAAAAAAAGTCCTTAAAATTCTGTGGGTTTTTTTTTCCATGAATCATAACTATTTAACCGTGGAACACCTGGTTTCAGATTCAATATCTCAACTGATCGTTTTGGTTTCATATACAACCAAGTTCACTTAATTCCCACACTGTACAGCAATTCCCAAATACCTTGTCTAAGACAATTTATAGGAGAACATAAGGAAATGTTTTACCCGGTAGCAGCCATTCATTCAGATAACATTTAAAAGTGTGGAAAGGAGGAGGAAAAAGCACTTTATGCCTTTCTGCAATTTCTTAAAAGTGTATGTTCTTCATTCCTTAATTCCCCTGACAAAAATATATTCTTGAGTTTGGGGATCTATAAGTTAAAGTCAGTACAATTAAAAAGAATCTGTTCAACAGACGTTATTATCCAGTTTAATAATCAGCTCCGGCCGATGGGAATAATACTATATAAAGATTTTAGTCAGAGGCTTCCCCATTCAACGTTTTAACAGAAAATTATAGATTTTATATATTTAAAACACACTATTTCAATTTGTGGAAGCTTTAACAATAATATAATTAAAGCCAGCCATAGTCCCCCTAAAGGATAATGACCTTCCTTATTTCTAGTTCTTTCATTAGAATATAAGTTATCATCCTAAATAGAAAATGATGCTAGTCTTTATATAAAAAAAAGTAGTAAGTCAGAGTCAAAAGCTTAGAAAAACAGATATGCATCTGTTTTTTCTCCAAAATGCGAATACTAGGTTCGTTCACTATACTGAACAGTGCTGGTCACTGTTGCTCTAACAGTTAGTATTCCACAGATGTGTGGCTTCTATTTTCTTTTCTTTAAATCACAGCATCAGCACAACCCACAAGGGCAGTGTTCTTCCCATTCTGCTGAAGGGCCATGTATGAAGCTCTGAACCACAAGGCCAAGCTTCTTCCAGAAAAGGTGGTCTTAGCTCTGACCAAGAGACTGTCCTGATAAGTGATTTTTTATTCATTTAAATAAAATAGACCAAAGTGCTCCTTACAATTGGATTTAATTATTATCAGGCCAATTGGATTTCTATTTAAAAAAACCCTAAAAGCCATAGAGCACATTGAAAGAAATCTGGATTAGAATCAGAGGGTCCTGGCTTATATCTTAGCATCTGTGCTTACTAGTAAAGGGACTTTTGACCGATTATCTCTCTGGCTTTGGTTTCTTCATTTGCAACATGGGATGAAACCCCTGTGATGCCTCTATCTCTTTATCTTTGGGTTACCCTCAGTAAGGGAATAATGATATGAAAGTAGGTAGTAAACTATGAATTACACCAAAGAGGAGTTGTATTATTGTTAAATAATTTGATTCTTTAATAGCAGGGAACAGGAAACTTCCAAAACATATTTTACTAAGTATCATAAATACAAAATGTTATAATCTGGTACCATAATTTTTCAGACTATTAATTCAGATTCCAAACCACAAAAATCTTGTGCTTCCTTATATAACTCCTCCTAATTGTCTGCTAATAACCATTTCCCCATGTTCATATTTACATGCATTTAAGGTAACAAGCTAAATAAATGTAACTGGCTAGGTGCTGTGGAGAATATAAGACGCCTTTCAGTCATGGTCTTTGTTTTCCATCATCTAATGAGAAGAATGAAAAAAACCATACACACACACACACACACACACACACACACACTGTAAACACATACAAGAACAAATGCCAAAATAGAGGAAAAAAAAAAAAAGCACCAAGCTATGACCATTCAGATTAGAGAGGGAGAGTCTTTCATCTGAGGCTTTCAACTGGGCCATGACAGATGGATAAGACTTGAACATGAGACTGACAAGTGACTAAACTGCCAGAGCATTTTCACACATCAAAAGAATTGTGCTGACATTTGCTGCTTGGTAAGTTTTCTAGAAATAGTTGAAAATAAATGTAAGGACGGTATTATGGTAGAGTTCATTAGAACTTGGCAATACTAAGAGATCCCATTCTACTCTGCTCACAGGTTGCAACCATGGAGATTAAACTCAGCAGAATCTCTTCTTCAGCAAGTACACCAGATCTGATGGGCATTTCTCATGCCTTTTGTGCATCTCTCCACTGACTATGCTGTTTCTCCTGTCCTCATCCCCTGCCTCATATTTCTCATCGGTACGCTCTAACCTGTCTCATCTTAACAAACAGTAAAAAATGTCTCTTACATATATTTCTAACAATCAGCCTGAAAATTCTTGAAGTAACTGTATACCCTTGCTTTTTTACTGCCTCACCTCCCATTCACTCCCCAACTCAAGTTTAATATGGATTTTCACATACACCAGCACCACCACCATGACCAGACCACCAACACTGACCAATGTCCACTATGCTGCCAAACCCAGTGAGCACTTTTCATCCTTCATTTCAGTTGTCACCTCAGCACATTCACCTCAGCATCTGGAAGATGGCAGTCTGAAATGACCTCTCTCTCTCTCTCTCTCTCTCTCTCTCTCCCTCCAGCCTCTTGAACTCACTCTCTAGTTTCCTTTGGATGTCTGTCTGCTGTCCAACATTAATCGTTGAGGTTCCTCTTGAGTCTGTCCTACTCACTCTTCTCAGATCACTAAAAACTCTCTCTAGGGAACATCATCTTCCTCCATATTATCAGATACCTTTCATACCACCCTGACCCTCAATTATGCTCCCCTATTCCAGAACCTGGATATCAAACTCCCTACTTGGCACCTTCATTTCGATGTCTCACATTATCTTAAAATTCTACTGATAACTTTATCTCCCAAAACCTTTTTCCCTATAAATTTTCCTCATTTCAGTGAAGGTACCATTTTATATCTAGTTTCTTGTGCCACTCTCTTAAGTCTCCTATCTGGTCAATCATTGAGTTCTATAAATTCCACCACCTAAAAAAATTCTCACATCTAGTCACACCATCTTCACTGCCTTTCAAGTCCAGGTATCTTCCCTTTCCTCTATATTAAAATGATATCCTCCTACAGGTCTTCACACAGTTACCATTCCTCCTTCCAAGTCATTCTCCATACTGCAGCTGGGGTAATCGTGTAAAAACCCAAATAATGTCATTTCCACGTGTAAAACCCTTCAAGAGCTTTCGACTTAATACAACATAAAGGTAAGCATCTTTAGTTTCTAAGATGCTTCATAGTTTTTCAGAGTAGCTTAAATCTAACAAAGAAATGGACAATACCAAGTGCTGGTGGTGATACAACACAATTGGAACTCTCTTATATTGCTGATGGAAATGCAAAATAATCCAGCCATTTTGGAAAACAATTGAGAGTTTCTAATAAAGGTGAACATACACTTACCATACAGTGGCCCCCCCAGGTGATTTACTCAAGAGAAATCAAAACCTGTGTTCACACAAAAACCTGTAGGCAAATATTTACAGTGGCTTTATTTATAATTGCCAAAAATTATTAAAAACCCAAACATCCTTCAACTGGTGAATGACTAAACAAACTCTGGTGCATCCATGCACTGGAATAATAACTGGCAATAAAAAGAACAAATTACTGATAGTCACAACAACATGAATGGATCTCAAAAGCATCATGCTAAGTCACAGGTTGAGAAATTACAGCTTTCCACCCAAATGTGGCTGCTACTTATTTTAATAAAGTTTTATTGCAACACAGCCACCCCCAATCATTCATGCCTAGTACACGACTGCAATAGCTGAGTGGAGTAGTTGCAACAGAGAAGGTATGGCCTGCAAGCCTAAAACATGTACTGCCGGGCCCTTTAGAGAAAAGTTTGCCAATCCCTGTGCCAAGTGAGAGAAGAAAGACTCAGAAGTCTACATAGGGCATGATTCCATTTACATGATGTTCTGTAAAAGCAAACGTATATGGTCAGAAAACAGATCAGTGATGGTCAGGGTCTGGAGATGTGGTGGGGAGGAATGACTACAGAGAACATGAGAGCTTTTGAGGATGATAGAAATGTTCTATATCTTGACTGTGGTGATGGTTATATGACCATATGCTCTTGTCAAAACTCACAGAACTTTACGTTATAAAGGGTGAATTTTACTGCATGTAAATTACACCCCAAATCATACCTCAATAAACTTGACTTAAAAAATAATAAGTAACCATATACACAGCAATTCTGCACCAGGCATATTATTTATTATTTATTATGCACCAGGCATAATATTTATTATTATTAGGGTTTTACTTTTTTCACTCACTTGATCCTCACAATGACTCTGTGAGCTAGGTACTACTATGATTTCTATTTTACAGAAGGAGTAACTGAGACACAGAAGTTAAGCACTTGGCCTGTGATTATACAGCTGGTATATGGTAGAGCTAGGAATTGAACTTATGCAGCCTGGTGACACAGACTAAGTTTTACATCATTACAACATACTGATTCTACGTATAATTTGAGAAAAATTAAGAAATAGACTAAATAGTTATAATAGGATGAGATATCACCAGTTACCAAATGCAGAAAGTTTTGGGGGTGTTTTGTGGTATGGTTCTGTTGTGGAGGTTTTGCTGAACAATCCTTCCAAAAATATATTTTTTTAAATATACGGCACTATTGAGGGTAATTTATTTAATTTCTGACACTACATTTAAAATAACACTTTATTTTTGTTTATTTTTTTCATAAAAGCTGGAAAGTGTTGCAACTGAGAAGCTAAGCACCAAGTTTATTTTAGAGGCAGTAAACACAGCCTAGGGCCCTCCTTATAATTATGACAAGAGAAAGACTCATTTGGGCTTCATATGGCTTTGAGTCACAGAAACACATCTGCACTCTACCTTCCCTAGAATATGTCGACTGAGGAGAAATTAAAGAAAAGCAGTAGGAATAAAACAGCAGTGGTAAGTAACAGCATGCTTTAAGCAAGGGGGCCTTTGTGCTCCAAATCTTCCCAGACCTACTAATCAAACTTCGCAGACAAATTAATCAAGGCAGTTGATTAAACAGGAATCTGGACTGATCCAGAGATTCTGGGAGAAGGCTTGGAAAGGCAACATGCCCTAAGTCACCTAAGAAGACACCTCACGCACCACTGCACTTCCTCATCCAGTGGAGGCCCTCAAGGATTCTACAGACTGGAGGACAAAACAAAAAGATAAAGAGGAAATTATAATATTGCTTAACAGGTGGATTAAAGATAGAGAAGAAGCTATAAGAGCCATGGGAGGCATGAGCCAGACCTGAGAAGGTTTCCTGGAAACCACAGCTAAATCAGGTCAAGAAAGACTAATAGGCATTAGCTGGGTGAAAATGCCAGGAAAGGAAGTAGGCACAGCATGTGCTAAAACCAGAAGTCATTGTAGTGAATTGGTCTACATACTACTTTCTTAAAAACGTGAGTTACACATCCAATATTTAAAAATTGTTCTCCATATCTGTGAGTCTATTTCTGTTTTGTAACATTTGTTCATGTTTTTCAGATTTCACATATAACTAAAAATATACAGTATTTGTCTTTATCTGACTAATTTCAATTAGCATAATACCCTCCAGGTCTATCCATGTTGTCACAAATGGGAAGATTTCACTCTTTTTTTATGGTTAATATTCATTGCATATATATACGACATCTTCTTTATCTATTCATCTGTCAGTGGACACAGGTTGCTTCCATATTTGCCTATTGTAAATAACACAGCAATGAACACTGGGGTGCATGTATCTTATTTAATTAGTGTTTTTATTTTCTTCAGGTAAATACCCAGGTCACCAGAGGGGAGAGGGTGGGAGGATGGGAGAAAGAGGTAAAGGGAATTAAGAGGTACAAACTACCAGTTATAAAATAAATAAGTCACAGGGATGTAATGTACACCACAGGGAAAGTAGTCATTAATACTATACTAACTTTGGTGCATAATCTATAAAAATAGCAAATCACTATGTTGTACACCTGGAACTAATATAACATTGTGAGTTAACTATACTTCAACTTAAAAATAATATAAACAAATGACATAAATTGTTATATTTCACATAAAAATTAGGATTTCTATCTGAGATCAATCTGCTGAAACTGAACAGCAGCTGTTGCCCTTAGGCAGGGCTGTGCACCCTTGTTAGCCCAGGATTCCCACTCACTGGCTTCACACTTTCATCATCCCAGCCGGGCCCCTGCAGGCATATAAGTTTGCTAAGCCTGGTCTAAGACAGGACAAGCCCAGCACTATCAGATTCAGGATCTATTACCTAATTCAGCCACTGACGCCGGAAGGAAGCAGAGCCCAAGACACAAAGCAAACTGCCTTGTGCCTAGCATAAGTCCAAGCACAGATCCAAAACAAAAAATTCTTATCTTGGTAGAATTAGGAGAATACCTAATATTTAATATTACTTTGATGTTGTTATTTCTGATGATATTTAATTATCGTGAGCTGTGGGGAAGTAGGTGGGGTTTTTTTTAACTTGTAAGCAAAGGTTCCTCTACATTTTAAAAACATAAAATTCCTCCAGCATTCTGATAGCAAACATATGGCTTTTGTCAAGAGACTGGCACATAGAAAACCTATACAGAATTGAAAGCCGAGTTCATAATCTTTGAGAGTTTACATCCCAGAGAACTAAACGGGATTCAGAATGAGATCAGTTTTACTATGTCTGTACACCATTAGACTTGCAAATTTAAAAAAATATATATCCTAGACGTTTGCAACTTCAGGTGAGACCGAAAACAAGATCTAATAATTAGTGTCTATTTCTGAAAGAAGTGCATACTTAAAGACCACATGCAATTACCAACCAGGTTGTCCTGTAATCATGTAGAGTAATAATTGGAGAATAAAGTAGGGTTTCATGCAAATCACTTCTTACTGCAACTATCACTCTCTCTCTCTCTCTTTCTCTCATTATGTGATTGAATCATATATATTGATAATGGAATCATTAGATTTAAGGAGAATTGTTTCATGTTTCGTTGTCACTGAAAAATACTATATTTCCATATTCCTGGAAAGGAAATGCAATAAGCATCTCCTTAGAATGAATCCTAAGATGTTTTAATGACCTTTCACCTCCTGAATCACTTTGGTTCTAAACAATGGTGTTTCTTCTTATACTTACAGGACAGTAAGCAACATTTCTCAATATAAACGTACTGGGTGAGGGATTCATGATCACTCAGTAGGAAGACTGGCTAATGGGTGGACCGTCATCTCCACTGGGGACCAGACAAGAGAAAATAAGACAAGTCCATCTTTCTAGGGTGGCTGAGAAAAGAGCTCTAGCTCACCTTGAAGGTGCTATCGCGCCTTTTAAGTGGTTGTGATTCCTTTAAGAAATCGCAGAGAAGCTCTTTTAATACCAATCACAACATAGCCAAATCATTAAATTATAAAACTTTTTTTATAGCTGAAAAATAGGGAAAACCCTTTGGCTTTGTCTGAATCTACTTCAAATAAAATCGCATAACTACATGATCTGAGGTTTGAGGGATACGTTTTACCAGTTTTCAAATAAGTAGTTTAAAGGCATAGAATATGTGTTTGGAGGTGTCTGAACTTGACACTGCTCTTCAATTCCAGTGGTGTGCTGAGAGTGACAGGATCTGGAGAGGGAGCCTGAGAGCAGGGAGTGCAGAAAGGCAAGAAGGGCTGCTGCTAGCCCACACGCTAACAAGTCAGGTCCCTTGGGTCTTACCCTGACACAGAAGGGACTCATCCTTTGACCAGTGAGGAAACTGAGTTTTGTTATTCTTTGGGCAAGTAACTGAATCAGAATCTGATCCCTGGTTTGACTCCAAATCCCATGTCCTCAGCTCTGCTAGGTTATCTTTCCCTGTATGTGTGGGTTACCTAAGGCTCTAGATCCACCCGCCTCGCCGGCACCAGCAATGCAGGGAACAGCTGATAGCAGCCAGTGGAATCAGAAGTCTGAGGGAACCTGCTTTGCCCATGGCCAACCACACCGGCCAGTGACAGCCAGGGTTCCACGAAATAGCACTTTTCCTTAAAAACCTCCCTAACACATACATTTGGAAATGGATACAGAACTGAAATGGGACTCACTTTCCCCCCCCATCCCTCTCAGGTGAATAAAATGCTGACCCAATGAGCCAAAGGACCATTTCCAAGTTTCATAATCCAGATGGCCCTTGGCTGCATTTTAATTTTAAGTTCAACAATAGTTTGGGGTATAATTTGTGATGCACGTTTTCCATTTCTCTGTGAATTATTTCATCAAATATATACACATTTATAATTTTTCTAGTTTATACTCACAAGCATATAATTGGATCTCAGAACTTCTTTGTTGAAAAATCACAGATTTTGAAATAAAGCATGTAAAATTATTTTGCCTAACATCGCCTAACATCTTAAAGCATCTATTTTCTTAATTTGCAAACTCTACCAAAAGGGGGCCTACTTAGCATTAACACAATGTAACTATTAAGCTGGAGAGGGAAGCTAGTAGACTTTTCCCAAAGCATTTCTAGAAAGTTTCCTCAGTCCCACAATATCCCTAAAAAGTTTCTTAAGGAGGCCTTAAAATGGATAAATAGTTGAAAGTGAAATGCAAAGTCAAATCAAAATGAATGTCAATGTTGCTCAGTTAGCAACAGCCTACAAGCTCACCAGCTGTCAACGCTAATCATAGCTCAGTCGTTGACTCACTGTGTGACCTATCGCAGTACAGTTAACCTCGCGGATTTTGTATGCCAGCAATAAAATAGCATCACAAACTCCTCGAAGGCCTGATGTGAGTTATAACTCAAAGATATTGCCATGGCCCCACTTTGGGAGCTAAGTGTTAAATAAAAACCAAAATTATAAGGAAAATGATAGGATGCACTTCAAAGAACATTTCCAGCTCTGTCTGCATAATTTCAGTACTTTCATGAAACATGCCTCTGAGAAACGGTTAACCATATAGAGTTAGTTTCAACTCGCCTTATGGAAAATACAATGTGCTCAGAATCCTCATCAAGCTTTAGATATCAGACACAGCCCCAACATATTTAGTTGTGTTTTTAGGAGAAAAACAATTCTTCCAGGAATCTAGGCACAGGGTTCTAAACAAGAGAAGAAAATGAATTATACAGTCTTTGGCATAAACTCTAACAATAAAACTGTCATCAAAAAAATGCAGCTTATTTGTCAAACTGATTAGAAATTAAAGTCAGGACACAGATTTAATGGCTGGATGCTTAAAACTTTTTCTCTTCTTCCAGAGAACACTGCTGGATTACACTTCCCACCCTCCCTTACAGTTGGCTAGAAATGATCCAGTGGGTCAAAAAGCTATAAAACATGGAGAAGCCACTAGAATAAAGGGACATAGGTCCGTGAATAACTACAAGAAACAATTCCCCACCTATCCACACTGAAGTGTAATGTGAGCAAGAAAGAAACCTTCATTATAAGCCACTGAGCTTTGGGAGCTGCTTATTACACCAATTAGCTTACTCCACTTAATACACAAATATGAGATATATTTAGCATTACAACCCAAGATTTGCAATTCCCATACTTTGTATACAGTCCAGAATCTTCCTCTGACGGGTTAGACCCCACCATATATAGAAAAATAAATCCATAGAGATAAAGCTCCAGAAGGACAGATAAGCAAATGCAAGCCCCAGCAAACCATGGTGCAGAGACATTTCTTCCTTCATGTTTGACGTAATGCTAATGCTGACAGCTCTCTAAG
The DNA here is from genome assembly GCF_028023285.1 of Balaenoptera ricei. NCBI lineage: Eukaryota > Metazoa > Chordata > Mammalia > Artiodactyla > Balaenopteridae > Balaenoptera > Balaenoptera ricei. The sequence continues at coordinate 46,374,019 of NC_082645.1, read as the reverse complement.
CAGGCAGATGAACCCTGAAGCCTATTATTCAACCACTAGTCCTTTCTCCTCCTAAAAATACATTCTTCATGTGGTCTCTAACACTACAGTTCCCACCTAAACATTAAAATCAACAAAAATGTAGACTGTTTAAGAACAGTTCCTGTTACAGCACTTTTATAAGATTTTTTTAAGAGAAATGCTGTTTATGAACCTATGAAAAATGCCTCTGGAGATGTAAGACTGTTTACTCAGAGAGAACAAACAAGTCTGGTAGCCAGAACTGCCTCACAAAGTTAAAAGCAATCTGGTAAGCAGAAAGCCAACGTGTCACGTGATAATTTCAGCTACATTAGTGCTCAGGAAGATTTCTACTGAATTTCAAACCCACAGATACTCTTTAGCTTAGGAGCCAGAAGAATGTTTACAACTGAGGTTAAATTCTTAAAGATACTAAGTGCATTCAAAAAATAGTTATATTCAATCAAAGATACTATTGAAAAGTGATACTTAAGTAGAATTTTTACAATTGAAATTTTCTCAGTTGACATCTTGTCCTAGATGCTATGCTTATGATTTTAAGTATAACTTAAAAAAAATTTAAAGCACTTTTAGTTTTACAAAAAAAATTGAGAGGACGTTCCAGAGATTTCCCATATACCTCCTGCCCCACATACTCACAGCCTCCCCCATTATCAACATCACTCACCAGAGTGGCACATTTTTGACCAAAGATGAACCTACATTGATACATCATAATCACCCAAAGTCAATAGTTTACTTAAGGGTTCACTCTTGGCGTTGGACATTCTATGGTTTTGGACAATGTATAATGACATGTATCCATCACCACAGTATCACACACAAAGTATTTTCATTGCCCTAAAAATCCTCTGTGATCTGCCTATTCATCTCCCTGCATACATCCCTGGCAACCACTGATCTTTTTACTGTCACCAAAGTTTTGCCCTTTCTGGAATGTCATATGGTTGGATTCATACAGAGTGTAGCCCTTTCAGATTGGCTTCTTTCACTGAGTAATACGCATTAAGGTTCCTCCATGTCTCCTCATGGCTTGATGGCTCATTTCTTTTTAGTGCAGAATAATGTTCCATTGTGTGGATGGACCACAGTTTATTTATTCATTCGCCTACTGAAGGCCATTTTGATTGATTCCAAGTTTTGGCAATTACGAATAAAGCTACTATAAATATCCATTTGCAGGTTTTTGTGTGGACATAAGTTTTCAGCTCCTTTGGGTAAATATCAATAGGCGTGACTGCTGGATCATATGGTGAGAATATGTTTAGTTTCGTAAGAAACCACCCAACTATGGCATTCCAAAGTGGCTGTGTCATTTTGCATTCCCACCAACAATGAATGAGGGTTCCTGTAGCTCCACAACCTCACTAGTATTTAGTGTGCTTATGATTTTGATTGGTTGTGCTGATAATTTTGATTTCTCTTTGATTGATATTCATCTCAACTTACGGTTTCTCTAACCTCTACCAGTTTCTCTGGCCAGCAGTTAATGTAAGCAGCATTATGCCAATCAAAAGCTCAGCTATTTAAAGAAACCTGGTGTTGTATCTTTCTTATTACGCCAAAGGCTAGGTCTATTTCAAATTTTTTATATCTTATATCAGGGAAAAGAAAGAAGTATAATAGATACTAAAGACCTGCTAACGTGTCAGGTACTGTGATCATTATCTTGTATATTCTGAACTGGTTAGTGTTTGGCAGGGGGGAAAAGCCTGGGAGTAAAGTGACAGTATCCTTACCTTATAAAGAAACTAGAGTCCTGGAAACTTTCATAACCTGTGCACCGTAACAAGCTCACCAAAACCCGGCCACACTTGTTTAACAGACACATTCAGGGAGCAAAATATCTTTTCATTTGAGGATCCATTAAAATAACCCCCAAAGTAGATCTTACTCTGACTAATCATTCCATTTTTTTTGCTGCTGCACCAATCCTATCTTTTGAATTTTGGGTCATTGGTACTACCAATCAAAAGACCCTTGTTTACTAGGATCTCTTACAAATAATGTATTGAGAGGGAGAGACTGAGATTAAAACAATGTTCTCAAAATTCCTATGGATTTTATCTTTCATGCATCACTTTGCCTCTCAAAGGTGGTATATTTCCTCACAAAGGCGGTACATAGGTTTACCTATAATTCAACTCACCTAATGCTATCAACTCACTAACATCACCACTATCGTGTTTTTCATGTTCCCTTAATTACCATGCATAACAAAGTAAACTATAGCCTTTAGTAATCCACTCAAAGTATAGGCTGTCTCTTACAAAGTGAGAGGCTATTTTGCAAAGCATGAAGATCCTGTCATTAACAAATATTACTACATCATTGGCTTTAGGAAAGAATAAGTTTAATTGTATTCCCCTTCAAGCTAAATTCTGATTTACCCTCAAAAACCAGGTTTACACCCCCCCAAAAAAAACAGAGCTTTCTAAATTGTTTCACCATAGAATTACAGCAAATAGTGTTGTACTATATATTCATTAATTTATCAAAAAGACTATATTCACATAACTTTTTAGGAACATATCACCATATAAATCAAGTCTGCCATAAATTATATAAGCTTAAATAGAAAAAAAAAAAACACAGTGGGAACTTCAAGGAATTTATTACTTACAACAGGAAGAAAGTTTAAGCCAATAATTGGGGTTGTCTACCTTGTTATTGGCTCATCTTCAGATCAGGAATCAAGTAGAAGAGAAACCAGAAGGGTGTTTGTGTGACCGTTTGTAGCCATTCTCCTACAAGTTCAGATGAAGGACAGGCCATTTGCTACTAAACCTCAAAGTCTTAACACGGTATCCCTGAACCCAAGGGTCTCCAAAGATGAGAGCAACTTTCGTGTTAACTATATATTCATATAGTTATTCACACTTTATATTCATATCACCTGGGAATAACTAACACATTTGGCAAGTTTACTATATTCCAGGAATTCTCCCAGGCTCTACTGCTCATCGACAGTCCTATGAGGGAAGTACCACTGTTCTCCCCATCTTGCAGATGCGGGAAAAATGAGGCCTAGAGAATTGAAGAAAATTGCCCATAGTCACTCAGCTGTTCAGAAGCAGAGCTGGGTGTCAGATGCAGACAGCCTGCAAAGACGCTCCAAAGATCGTGTTCTCGTCCTTTCTGTTACGTTACTGATGAACAGAACATCAATGAGAAACTCTCATTTCCTTGATTCTAATAATATCACTCCTCACACTGAAAAGAGACTCCCTGCCTATGCATGGTGCAGACAAGAAGAAAAAAACATTCACATCTGGGCTTTGAGAAAGCTCTCTGTGGTTCTCAGGCTTCACCTCAGAGCTGGCTCACAAAGCCCACCACACCTCCAGAGTGGGTAATGGAAGGAACACTCTGAGCGCGTGCTACATGACAGGGCCACCCTCAGACCTAAACAGATCTTTGTTACATCCACCACACCGCTGGGGTTAAAAAGAAGCCCACACTGTTACACCAGTTTCCAGCTAGGACCTAGAAGGTATGAAAGAAATGTGGAGTTTAAAATTTTTTGAAGTTTCCAAAAGAAGGCCTTCAGTGTCTAATGAAAAGACAAAAGCCCGAGGCAGCCCTCAGTTAAAAGTTTGCAATCCTACCCTAGTTTTGCCCCCATTCTTCCCACCCCCCTGAGGAACCCTCCTGCAGCCCTGACTGTAACGCTCTCCACCACTGTTCCTTGCTAAGGTTTACCGCCTCTGAAGCTACCTTGCCTGGGCCCTCTCTCCTAATTTAAACTCCATTCTCCCACCAGCTTGGAATTAGAAAAGGAAGCTGTCCCATGAAGTAACACTTCCCTTTCACTAGATAGTAAGGAACCCCGAGAAAAGCAAACTGTCCAGAGAGGAGGACTGGATGTGTTCTAGGTCCCTTCCAATGAAAAGTTTATTATTAAACAGACCTATACTAAACAGTGAATGACAAATACCTTACTCTTGAAAATCTGCACACCACTGCAGGGGTGTTTGCTTGCTACATCCCTGGTGGGATTTAAGATAGTGCTGGGAAGTTTATATCCCACTACACGGCCTCCTGTTCCTCGGCATATGGCTGGTCTGGGGAAAGGAAAAATCAAGAAGGCTTTGTGGAAACTTAGTCACCTACGTGTGGGTGAGGAAATAAAAAGAGAGGGAAAATGGAATGAATAGGAAGCCTCTCCAAGACTACTCAGAAAAATCCTGCATGTATCACTGGAGGGGGCCTGGAGTGTGGATGCCATTTGTGGTCACAAACCTCCTTCCCTGCAGGTGGACACAGTCAAAAGAGGCCAACGTTCCATTCATCTTCTCTCCCCCATCAGCTTCCTCGCTGGAATTGAAGATTTAGGTTGCCCAGCTCCAAAATATAATAATAATAATAACAACAACAACAACAATAATAACAGCTCTCTCCTTAGGCCATGATCTCCATCCTTTCTAAATCTGACCTTATTTATCTCAAAAGAAAAAAAATCTCTAGGCCTCACTTGGGTCAACAGTGGAGACTCTTCACCACTGAAAAACATACCATAAATGTTAATAGCATGCTCGCATGAAGAAAAGCCACACCATGAAGTAAAGTGGAACAAAAAAATCTTTGCTGTCACCTCTAACGTCCAACCTGCCCACAAGAAATGCCAGTCTTCACGAATGTCTCTATTTCCTCACCTACAGTAGCTTTTATTCAAGCAACTGAGTAAAAGGTAAGTGAACCACATCTTAGTGGATTTCATTGTGTTTTCCGTTTAATTAATCAAAAAAGTATATACAATAGTTTTCCTTTTATTCTTTTCCTTGCAAATACAAGCTAATTTAAAAGGGTTTTGTGAGCCGACCTGGCAGCTAAACACTTACAGCACTATCCCGTCACCAAAGGTGCTGAAACAACTGACCGACTTTAACAATCAACCCGTTTGTATTTGGAATACGACCTCTGCCTGTATTTTAGGAAGGAAGCTTTGCACCAGGAATATCAAATGAGCACAAGCTAGGGGCCAGGGGATGCAGAGCTTCGAGTGCAGGAATGCCAGCAAAATGTGCCTAAGCTTAAAAGCCAGCAGCCAGTTTTCTCAGCCATCAGTACCTTGGGCTTTCAAAACCAACTTATTCTTAAAGGAGGACAGTTTATCGGTTGGAATCATTTCATAAAACTGGAAAAAAGATAAAAACACAAGCCAATACTTTAAGCACTGCTCTCTGGAGAAATAGAGCATGCCTAGTCACATTTAAGGTCACAGCTTCTATAAAATGTTGCCAAATAATGGGTGTCAAGGGGCAGTTTTTTTCTTGACTTATTGAAGTCAGGAAAATTTCCTCCCCTAGAATGGCTCTGATTGGCAGATATTCTCTGAGAGAGGACAGCTGAGGCCTGTGGTCATTTTATGTCAATGGTTCAACTGAGCTGGTCTTCTCTCCCCCCTCACACACCCCTCTCTTTTTTTACCAATCCCCATGGCTACATCCAAAACTGCTACCCAAAATATGCTCATAGCAGTGGCTTAAAGGGACAGGAATCACTACAAAAAGAATACACACACTTGGGCATATGTCTTATGCAACTCATTGATTGAATATGCCTATGGTGATTTTTCTCAAAAGAACTTGTCAGATTAAAATTATAAATGACTTGAAACTGCTGGTATCTGTTTCATTTGGCTATTAGGGTGCTCAGGATGTCTAACTTAGGAAGGAGAAAATGACAAAATGTCCCAGGAATCAATAGACCCTTGTTTTGCTTGATTTTACTGACTAAAATTAACCCCTAACTTGATGGATTGGAGGCAGTATCAACTGCTTATTCTATTCTGTGAAGTAAAAGAGAAGTCAAACAACGACGACAACAAAATATATTTCTGAAACAGTATTCCCTAGGTACAAAGTTAAGTTATAAACTCGGAAATAGAACATGCTTACGATTGTTAACAGACATGAACCATGTACAAATTTAGCAACAACTTACCATATTAGACATCGTGACCTTTGGCACTGGCATTTTCCAATATCGTTTTAGATACCACTGGTGAAAGATGGCAGAAGTAATCTAATCTGTTAAAGTCCATGTCCCAAACAGAACTGCACTTCTAAAATAGCCTGAGCAAAGCCAACATCTTTTCACACTTACTTTTAAGGAACCAAGGAAACATTTTAAAAGAAATAGTGCATCAAGCATGTTCAGCAGGTGAGAATGAGCTTCAATAACAAGTCAGTAATACCTGCAACATGTATACCTAGGGAAACCTTAAGAGTAATGTGCTCACAGTTAAGAATGAAAAAAACCAGCACAACCTATTCAATATCGTCCATCTTTAGGAGGTAGCACTAGAAATTAGCTTCTTTTTTATTTATAAGCCAGCAAATTGATCCTTCTTAATATGTGTTTTTAACATGGTATTTCCGATTCAGGACATGGGACTCCAAGCAACGTGGCTGGCTCCACCACCATGTAGCACAAAGAAACAGAAACAACATGTACAAGACAGCCCAGGCAGGGCTTAAAGGTTCTCACAAAAATGTAGGATGTGAGTAGTTCATAGATAGCCCAGCTACAAATAGCTTCCCAAATTCCTTCACCTCCATCTTTGAATCGGGAATGCACCAACCAACTGGTATCACAAAATGCCCTAATGACATAGGGAAGGGGGAACAGGAGATTAATACTAACTACTGAGGTTAGTATTTCAAGGCTGAAAAGAACGAAACCATTCACCAAAGTTATTTCCTGGCATCAGTTTGAACTATGGGAAGGCATAGTTGTAGTGCAAAGGGGAAAAAAAACAAAATGAAAATAAACTGAACCCTTTAAATTATTTGGAAACTTCATACCAATCTCATTCTCATAGCTTTCTCCCACTAAAAATTTTACCCAGTATAAAGTAATAATACTACATAAGTAACTAAACCTTTCAGAAATAAACCCAAGATTCCGAATTGAGCCTTTTGTATAGGCTCTTTCTTTTCCACTTCCTTTCTCAGCTGCCTGCCTTCTAATAAGACAAACTCTTGGCAGGAACATAGAAGGTATCCAGACATTTGGATGAATTAGACAAGGAAAGTATAAATGAATAAACCCTGGCACTCAGAAATGAAGCAGTCTTTTAAAACCAAAGAGCTAAAACAGAGGCTAAATAATATAATGCTTTCTGACAAAGAAATTTACTTTTTAAAAAATGAGATACACACAGTTCTCAAGGATCATTAAGGCAGTATTCTAAATTAGTGTCTTTCAGATCAAGCTGAGACAGTAATTTCTAAACAATACCATTAGCCTACGCATGCCCCATACACAGTTCTTTAACAGATTTGTTTCATATTATAATCGATACATGTACAGTTACTTACTTGCTTCCTTCTGTAATGAGCAAACTGAGAAAGGCCTAGAACAGTTGCAAGAGCTCCTCCTCCAACAAGAATAGTCCCTTTCACTGCCTTTTGAAATGCCATTTCTTAGCCTACAGAGACAAAAAAAGAAACAAAAAAGTTATTTGGGATTTTTATCACATAATAATCCAATAACAAAAAGAGACTGCTTAGATTATGAAGTTATGTTAAACTAGAAAAGAAAACACAAAATAAGGAATTTATTAACAAACCAATTTGTATACCACAATTCAAAAACAATACACAAAAAAACCTAGGAAACTGACTTTATAAACTGACCATCCAATAGGAATTAAAGAAAGAAAAATTCAGAGACAACTGAGGTTATTTACATAGTATAAAGTCAAGAGAGCTGTGAAAAGAAATGTGTACCTGACAAGACTGCATGCTGTACTTGCAAATTTGTTCAACCACTAATCCCCTCCACAAAAAGAACTGGTGGAAGTCTTCTGTCACTCAACAGGACAATGAACCTCATGCTTGCTTTGGGTTCTTTGGCAAGTGTTGAATTCCACTCTGGTACAACTCCCTTCCTGAGTTTTCCCCTTCCGAATAAAGCTCTCACTAAAACCAAAAGCCAACACATTTACATTTCTATCCCTGGAAGAGTCTACACTTTACAGATAAAAAGTAAAAGAAAACCATGACATGATCCTTCTACGAAATGACAGAGATAACACTGCTATAATTCCTTTCATTAAGGGAACTTAAAAAAAAAAAAAAAAAAAGGTCTCTTCTAGCCAGAGTTGCATGGCACCAAAATTTCAAGGGGAAACCCTCCAGATCAAGCACTCCTTCATGCTCACTGTATATTTCTAAATAAAGTCTTGTACTGCGTTAGCTCTTGACTTTCTTTCTTCTCATTTGTTAAAAAAAAAAAAAATTCCACTATTGGATTGATGGAATTTCTTAATTTTTTTTTTTTTGAGGACTTAAATAGTCTAACTTTTTCAGAAGCCAAAAAAATAAAATAAAATAAATAAAAAATAAAAATTCCAACGAAAAACATCTTACTCCCTTTTATTCTGCTAAACAAACAAACAAAAAAAAACAAAAAAACGATAACACTGTGTGATCACCTAAAAACAATTCTAACTTAGAGTTGATATTAAGCAATTTGACCTGCCTAAGTCTTTCACTTACAAAAGCAGCTGGCACACCCACGTGTTACAGGGAAGCCACTACCCTACTTTCCTGAATGGGTGGAGTTCTGACCTGTCTGGACAACATACGTTATGCTTTAGAGATATCTCACAACTCAAATTATTTAATATGAAGTCAATTTTAACCTAGGATAGTAAAAAACATATAGTATCTCAACGTAAATTATGATACAGTTAAAATGTTTGAGTTCAGGGACTTCCCTGGTTGCACAGTGGTTAAGAATCTGCCTGCTAATGCAGGGGACACGGGTTCGATCCCTGGTCTGGGAAGATCCCACATGCTGCGGAGCAACTCAGCCTGTGTGCCACGTCTACTGAGCCTGAGCTCTAGAGCCCGCGAGCCACAACTACTGAGCCCATGTGCCGCAACTACTGAAGCCCGGGCACCTAGAGCCTGTGCTCTGCAACAAAGGAAGCCACCACAGTGGGAAGCCTCTGCACCACAACAAAAAGTAGCCCCCACTCGCCATAACTAGAGGAAGCCCACGTGCAGCAATGCAGACCCAACATAGCCAAAAATAAATAAATAAATAAATAAATAAATAAATAAATAAATTTATATATTTAAAAAAAAAAGTTTGAGTTCATGTTGACTGAATAGAATCTATTAGCATAACTATCCTAAATCAAAGAATTTCAAATGCAGTTGGTAACTATGACTCTACAGAAAATCCATTTTGGAATACTATAAATTATATACTAAAATAAAAGCTGGCATTTCTTAAAATTTTATTTTTCTTCTGATCTCATTCTTTTCTGACAAACTCCTAAATTCTAAGACTCATCTTTATTTTTAAGATTCTCACCAGAAAAATATTTCACATGCGTACGTTCTTTACTGCTAGAGGTCTCTTCTTTTCCATCCCTTCTCTGCATCAACCATCCCCTCTCTCCCAAGTTATGCAAAAGAGTTGGTGTATGTTGGCTGGGGCTTCCATTCATCATTCAGTCAACCCTAAGAAAAACCTAACGTCCACGATTGTTCTGATGGTGAAAACCGCAATTTAGCCAACTTGGAAGGCACCCCTTTGTCATAGCTCAGCATCACCATTCCTAGTACTGCTATAAATGTTCATATGGGTGCCTATCACACAACAGAAACCCTAGCAGCCCGGAGATAGCATGCTATCCCCTGGCTAACTGGGCTTCCCTGACAATTAGAGACAGAGAATAGAGACCTAGTTCTATTTACCTAAACAATGCCTGTGCCCACCCCGTATAGATAGCAGCCTGGCAGTCCCTTGGATGTGAGTTTTGTAGGTGGTTGACTTTAGCTCAGTATCATTGCTTCTGTCTTGTTGATAATGTCATTGATGACCTCACAAAGGACACCACACATCAATACAGCTAACTGAGGGATGTTATACAACACAGTCATAAAGTGTCTCAGCAGAGGTGTTCATTCAGCCAGTTAAGTTTGGAGCTAGTTTTTCCAATTGTGTAGTTCCCTACATTCCCTGCTCACCTTATTATATTGCCTCAATTTGATTTTCCTGAAACCAAAACTTGTTAAGGAGGATATCTTCATGGATTTTCTCAATGAGCCACAAATACTATGGAAGAACTGCATTGACATATTATTTTGCAGAGTTATTGATAATATTGGCTATAATAAAGTTTCTTTTTTCAGTATTTTCATAAAATAACCTATGCTTAAATATTATTATTTCTATTGTGATCAAATTTATCCACACGATAACCTAGCTGGTTGTAATGAATAAATCACTCTTACAAAAGCACATAATCAGTCGACTTCACCTGACTCTCCCAAGATGATGATGATCATGATTATCATCATGATCATCATTAATGTTATAATGACAATAGTTGCCATTTACTGAGTTATTTGCTACGTAAAGGGTACCATGCTTTTAATTCTTTATATATATCAGCTCATATCACCCTCACAACATCCTAATTTCATAAAAGAGGCACTTGCAGTTCAAAGAGAGTAGGGGATTTGTCCTAGGTCATTTCCTAGTAAGTGACAAAGCCACAGCTTAGTCTTTGCTCTTAATCACTAGGTGGTTCTGCCCTGCCTTTGCTCTGAAAAGCCAACCTCTCCCCAAGAGCCACACCATATTTTGCTATTACTCCCAAAAGAAAACCCTATTCACAAGCAGTCACCCAAAGTGTACAGTCCCTCGGCATTAGGTTTCTCTAAGGCAATGAGGAAGACTCTGACAAAATATCTGCTAGTAACCTTCTGCCAGATAATGTAAAAACTTTGTTTTAATGTTGACAGAAAGAAATGTAAAACCAGATTAACGTTAAACTATGTGCTGTGAACTACTTATACCCACTTACATTCCATTATAAGGAAAAAAGTTTTCACAATGATGACAAAGAGGAAAAGATTGCTTCCTTCTACATAAAAGCTGCAACCAGGAAGTTAGCAAAGACTGGGAATAAAAATGTCAATAAATCTTTACCTTTTGCAACTAAAAGTATGAGAAAGTCAGAGGTAGAAGAGAAAACCAGAGGTAGAAAAGAAAACCGGAGGTAGAAAAATCACCTAAAAATAAAATTCGCTTAGTTATCATAGCCTGATGTCTATGTTAAATAGCCTGTGAATAAATCATATATACATTGACTCAGGACTGGCTCCTGCATTTGCACAGACCAATGCCAGCCCTCTAATTCTTGCAAGGAGAACACAAGGCAACTAAACAAAACCCTAAACAAAGTTAGTCAACTAAATACATCTGTGAGTTTATCAACTGCTCTCAAGGGGTTTACAATCAATTTGGAGGATTAAATATCAAAGTCTGTCTTATAACTGTCTTATAACTAGTTGTGCTACACTGAATGTTATTAATACTCTGATAGACAGAAGACCCTGAATAGCCAAAGCAATCTTGAGAAAGAAGAACAAAGCTGGAGGCATCTCAATTCCTGACTTCAAACTATATTACAAAGCTATCATAATTAAAACAATATGATACTGCCATAAACACAGATACATAGATAAATAGAACAGAATAGAGAGCCCAGAAATAAACCCATGCTTACATGGTCAATTAATTTTCAACAAAGGAGACAAAAATATACACTGGAAAAATGACAGTCTCTTCAATAAATGGTGATGAGAAAACTGGACCAGCCACATGCAAAAGAATGAACTTAGACCACTTTCTTACACCATACAAAAAAATCAACTTAAAATGGATTAAAGACTTAAATGTTAAGACCTGAAACCATAAAACTCCTAGAATAAAGCATAGAGGGTAAGCTCCTTAACATTGGTCTTGGCGATGATTTTTTTTAAATTTGATACTAAAAGCAAAGACAATAAAAGCAAAAAAAAAAAAAAAATGAGTGGGACTACATCAAACTAAAAAGCTTCTGTACAGCAAAGAAAACCATTAACAAAATGAAAAGGCAATCTAATGTATGGAATAAAATATTTGCAAATCATATATTTAATAAAGGGTTAATATCCAAAGTATATAAAGAACTCATACAACTCAATAGCAAAAAAAAAAAAATTCAATTTAAAAACAGGCAGAATGACTAAGTAGACATTTTTCCAAAGAAGACGTACAAATAGCCAATAGGTACATGAAAAGGTGCTCAACATCAATAATCATCAGGGAAATGCACATCAAAATCACAATGAGATACCACCTCATACACACACACACACACAAAATGAGGTAAGTGTTGGCAAGGATATAGAGAAAAGGGAACCCTTTTGCACTGTTGATGGGGATGTAATTAATGTAGCCACTATGTGAAAACAGTATGGAGGTTCCTCAAAAAATTAAAAATAGAACCACCATATAATCCAGCAATTCCACTTCTGGGTGTATATACAAAAGAAACAAGATCACTATCTCAAGGAACTACCTGTACCCCCATGTTCATTCCAGCATTATTTGTAATAGCCAAGACATGGAAATAATCTAGAGTGTCCATCAATGGATGAATGGATAAAGAAAATGTGATACACACACACACACACACACACACACACCACACACACAAACACATACACACACAGAGAGGAATATTATTCAACCATGAAAAAAGAAGGAAACCCTGCTATTTGCAATAATATGAATGAAACTTGAGGGCATTATGCTAAGTGAAATAAGACACACAGGGAAAGACAAATACAGTATGATCTTACATGTAGAATCTAAAAAACCCCAACTCACAGAAACAGAGAAGAAATTGGTGGTTGCCAGAGACAGGGGGTGGGAGGTGAGAGAAATGGGTGAAGGTGGTCAGAATGTACAAACTTTCAGTTATAAGATAAATAAGTTCTGGGGATGTAATGTACAGCATAGTGACTAGTGAACAATACTGAATTGCATATTTGAAAGTTGCTAAGAGAAGAAATCTTCAAAGTGCTCATCACAAGGAAAAGAAATCGTAACTATGTGAGGTGATGGATGTTAACTAAACTTCCTATGATAATCATTTCATTTTATATGTATATGTATATATATATATGATCATTATGTTTTATGTCTTAAACTAATACAATGTTACGTGTCAATTTTATCTCAATAAACCTGGAAGAAAAAAAAAATTTTAATTACAGTCAAAAGAAAGGAATAGCTCAAAGTGGAGATAGGGAATCATGGTAAAGCACTATCTGATACCATTTTCATCAACCAGAAGATATAGCGCAGAATAAAACGAAGATGCTATTTCTCCTTTGTTCTATTCTAACTCAAGCACTGAGTTATCATGCCCTTAAAGAAAGAAAGGAATCACTAAATGGATAGTGATTATACTTCACCTGAATTTCTGTGACTTGGGTTCCCTCAAAATGAGTGGAAAGGCTGGAAGCGTTTATAAATAAAGCAGGCTGTTAAATTACATTATTTCCTAAACCATGTCAATATCAAATTGAAAAAAAAAAAATCAGTGACTATCCAGTCAAGATGGCACAGTGAATTTATGCTTCAGCTCATCCTGTATGCTCTAAATGCACGGTAATGACAAACAAAATAGAAAAAAGAAAAAAAAAAACATACACACAAACATATATACACATACATACTCTGATAGAAAAGAAAGCAAGGTACTATATCATTGCAGTGAAAAGAGATTAATTCTCACTAAAAGAATTAAAGAAGTTTTCAGAAGACAGGATACTTGAAAAGCCTCTTGAAGAAAAAAGGATTTGGAGGGGAGTGAGTACAGGCAGGTCTGGATTGAGAAAGATTTGGAGGAGAAAGAGGAACATCATGGTAATGTTCAGGAGGCACGCAAGTTGTTATCTGGTTTGGCTGGAGATGATGTTCATTTGAAAATGAGGTTTAAAAAGAAGCCCAGGGCAAGAGATAAGAACATTCTGTACATGTGAAATAAGATATTTTTCTATGATATTCTGTTGGCCATGAAAGCTGAGATTGCAGATGAAGGAAGCAAGCTGCTTCATCTCAGGACTTAATGAAGAATGTTCAAATAGATTTTGGTGTTGAAGCTTATGATGAAGACTGAGGGACCAACTGGAAGGCAATGAAATAGTCCCCACATGAGAAGACGAAAGCCTGGTTTAGGACAACACTGAAAAGTACTAATGCAGACATTGATGCTTTGCAGGAATCTCTAACGACAGCACTCAATTAGAGACCATTACAGAGTCTGACAAGTGATTACAGAAGGAAACAGGAAGAGACTGAAGGTCATAAGGGGCTTTAGCCTGGGTAACTGGGGATTTGCCCCAACATTACAACATTAAGAATCAGAAAGAGAAGCAAGTTTAAGGGAGAAGAGGAGTTCATTTGGAAGCAAAAATATTTAAGATCTTGACAGAACACCTACAGAGAGAAAACAGCAAACATATAGATAGGAGGGTCTTAAACTCACAAGAGTCGTCATAGCTAAAGCTATGGTGTGAGGAATTTTCTGCGTAAAACTGACAGATATACCTGTTCACAATAAAATGTACTTATTGCCAGCAAAACAAAAACTGGACTTGCCACTTCTCAAAGTTTGCTGACCCATACTTCTAGCTAACCCTGCAACTTATCTGGTTCCACAGAATTCTTGGCTGTCCTTTTAGGACTCTCATTATAGATAGAGTGATTTCGACAATGAAGACAACCGCTCAGACCCTATCTTAAATAGCTCCTGAGCGCTCACCACTTCTGCCTTCCTCCTGCTCATTGGTAAGGCTACTCTAACAGCTAAATCATGCATTTAGATGACTTAACCACACACTTGAGAATTAAAAACAAGAAATAACCACCCACTGGAAACGGCTGGGGTTCCCCTTGGCAACTACTCACAAGCAAATTTATTCCAGAACAAAAGCACACTTCCTGGCCCCGGAATTCTCAAAATAGAGTCCTCAAACTCCTCTCCCTGTCTTGCAGTCCTAGCTTCTCTCTTAAGTCAGCATAAATAAAAATCTATCCAAATAGATTTATCACTCCTCTGTGGAAGGATCCCTTCACTTCTACAAAAACCCCCTTATCCTCTGATCTCTTGCATAGAAACAGCTATTTCCATTTTAACCTCCATGCTCTCCATTAATTGAAGAAAAATTGAGACTTCTCAGGGTTTTGAGTCTTATGCCAGCACAGATGCAAACATATGTCTTTCCATCCTTCACAAGAATTATCAGTGTGGGTGCTGGGGAGGGAGGGGGACAGCTCAAAGATCATTTTCTGAAGAGTCATTTCAACCACAAGCCTTGTCCCTGTAACGCGTGTTCTCTAGCAAGATATAAAGGCATTCCATGCCCCTCCCTCTCTGATCACCTACACTGAGAACCCAAGATGAACAAGGCATTGAAAACATAAAATAAAACTCCCAGAATGTAACGTAGATGTAGCATGTGCTACTTCACTCAGCCCTTTACCTAAGCAGATGCAGGTCCAAAGGCAGGAAGACGCTCCTTACACTTCAGTTGTGCAGCTACCCTCCTCGTGGCTGTGCGTGGAAAGCCTCCCCCTCATCTATTTTGAGTCATGACACTCCGTCAAACCCACAGATGGCACAACTCAGAGCGCTAGGCCTCAAGATCCACCTGCACACAAACTCAGTGACTTAAGGGAGAAAGTTGCATGAATCTTACTAAATAAGGGTGCAGGGCCTCATCAGAGGAAGTCCTACCCAGAAAGTCATGGAACTTGACAGCAAGTTCACAGCAAAATGGAAGAACAGGGAGTGAACGCAAAAGCACCTTCCCACCCGAGTAGTTTTAACTATAAAAGTCAAGGTTTGGGGGGTGCTTTGAACTAGGCATGTTTCAACAAAGCAAACTCTTTATTCTTCCAATTGATGTGATAGCAAATGTTATGCATACTTTCCTATAAGAAAGAACATCACAGTTTAGGCACACCAAGCCTAAGCCTGATAAAGCGCTTACACAAACAAGTACCGATCAAAGCACACCATGTACTACTGCCTCTTTCCCCAAGGTTGACTTTATAGAGGGGAGAATGATTAGCGCTCTGCCTACAAACACATCCTCCCCAGCCAAGCACACATACATCTTACCCAGCAGCATGTGATCCCTACAGAAACACACAGTGAGCCCGCAAGCATGCTTTTTGAAAGCTGTCAGATATAAATGAACAAAACAGTCAACATCAGAGGCCCATCAGCCTGTTCTCTGCAAACAGAGAGGAGCCCTAGTCCATAAACTGAAATTGAATCATTCTTTTTTCAGTTGCTTTAAACATTTTTGAAAAGGATTTAGGCCAAGTCCCGATAGAAAATGGACCTAAGGGTTATCCACAAAAGATTATCCCAATGGAAATAAGTGAATGTATCAAATCCTGAAAAAACAGGAGACACTTAAAAGTGTCTTCACCTTCCCTAGGCCTTCCTCTATTGTGTGCATATATATATATACACATACATACATACATATATATTTTTTCCCTAAACCACAAACACCATAATAACAATGATAACAATTTACAGCCTACAGTTGTAAAAAATACATACACTGAACAGGATACCAAAGGACAAACAAAAAGATTTTTCTGAAATCACTGAGAAAAGCATTCTCCTGAAAAACAAGATAAAAGAAAGAACCATGTAAAAGTCAGCACAAAACTTATAAATGTAATGAGTCCTCAGACTCTGGATGTCCAAAATTTTGGCCTGTGGCTGATGAGGAAGCTCAGGCAACGTCATCACACGTGGCTGACACAGCATCCAAACCCTAGCTTGGTCCCTGTCTTTCACACCCTATCCAAAAGCCAGACTGCTTTAGGGAAGGGCAGGTTCCATTTCCAACCAATTTCCCCAGGAAATCCCTTGCCAGAAGGGCCCAACCCAAAAGATGGAAAAAAAAAAAAATCTCAATGACTGGAGAATATTTTAAGAAAGACAAAAGAGAAACAGAATCGGGAACAGAAAATGAAAGAAGACAAACACTCTATTTGTATTGGTCCACATAGCTTCAAGCCAGAAGGTACTTTGGAAATGATTCCTACTACTCACTCGGGGGCACCTTTAGGTCAATTATATCATTTTAGAACAAACACAACACACAGCTACAGATGACTGAGAGAGAGGTTAGCCCAGGACCATCCCTCAGGCTCAAAGGACAGCAGGCGCCTGGAAGCTTGACAGAAGGAGTTGACACAGAAAAGGGCTGCGCTCGTTTCAGAGGTTCAAATCAGACTTTAAGAAATGTAAGCAAAAGGCACCCCCCCCCCCAAAAAAAAGAGGAGGAAATAAAGTCAACCATTTAAAATGAGCCAGTTAGAAGCCTCTATCTGTTTATAAAAATTCAACTCAAACATTATCACATGAATTCTTTTGGTGTAATTTTTGGTTTTTTTAATTTAATATGCAATGCCACAACCAATTAAAGCATTTACTTCACAAAGTCCTCTAAAATGAAAACATATCAAAAGGGAAGAAGGCCTCAGAGGAACAAGAGGATACACGCTCACATTCTAACTGTCATTTATTATGTAAGACTCAATTTTAAAAAAATAAATAGGGTTGCCAAGGCAACTTCCATATTATGTATTTATGTTTTCTGCCATTTCTAAAATGCATACCAATACTATAAAGTCACAGATTTGACCCTTTTCTCTTATTTTCATAAGGTTCACTCTAGAATTACAAGAAATCAATGAAGCCCATCTCAGCTAACAATAGATTTATATTCATTAAATGCAAATGATCATAGTTTAATTCATAATGGAATGATTTCCACTGTATTTGCTCTCCATAGAATTGCTATTAAAAATCATGAAGAACTATAATTAGTTCATGCAGGGGAACTTGTTTTCCATTTTAAAATCATTTTAAAACTGAAATTAATATATATTCTCTATCATCTTAGATATGTTAATGGGTTTTTGTTTAAAGTTGTAAAATCCTATCAGTGATTTTCCATAAAAATATATGTCTGCCTTCTTTGTTTACCATATATGTAATTTAAGGTAATCCTGAGATGCATAAAATAAAATGCCCCTTATAAGAGAAATTCTGGAGCATTCCTTCCCCAAAATGCCCACCCCTTATAAAGAAACAAGTCAGGTTAAGGAACTGAGTGGATAGCATGCCAACTATGAAATAATAAACTTGCATCTATGTATCAACTAATAAGAAATGCCTCACTTAAAAAGAATATAGCAGACAATGAAAAAAGCTTTAATTCTGTCTTGAAGAAGAAATGTTACCAGTGAATCACACACAAAAATAATTCTTCAGGCAAACAGACCACACTAGTCCTGCGATTTTTTTTTTTTTTTTTTTTTTTTGGCTGCGTTGGGTCTTCTTTGCTTTCTCTAGTTGCGGCGAGCAGAGGCCACTCTTCGTTGTGGTGCGCGGGCTTCTCTTGTTGCACAGCACGGGCTCTAGGCACGCGGGCTTCAGTAGTTGTAGCACACAAGCTCCGTAGCTGTGGCTCGCGGGCTCTATAGCGCAGGCTCAGTAGTTGTGGCGCACGGGTTTAGTTGCTCCGCGGCATGTGAGATCTTCCGGGACCAGGGATTGAACCCGTGTCGCCCTCACTGGCAGGCGGATTCTTAACCACTGCGCCACCAGGGAAGTCCCAGTCCTGGGACTCTTGCAATCTTTCTGCCCCTTTACTAACCCTATTGTTGGGTTAGGAAAATGGTTCACATTCTTCTAGCAGCATAAATCCCCTTTTTTTAGATTTTACATTCTGTTATAGAGTCTACTTCGGTAATTAAGACAAGAGAAAACCCTTTACTTTGTTATAGAATAAACTGCAAATCAAATAACAGAGCTCAAAATATCTGCCTTTACACTAAAATATATCAAGCCTCTCTTCCGGATTTATTATAAACATAACAAACCCTTATAAAGTAATAACAATCATGGCTGTTGACTACACACCCTAAAATGTTTCATAAGAAAACATCTACTTCATTATATAAAAAGGGTTTAGGTGCTATAAAATAGTGCACAGGCACTGTGAATCAAATGAAAAGGTTTTTAACACATATAGATGATAATGAACTTTAGTCAAAAGAAATATACCCTAAGAAAATTTCAATTAATTTAGCATGTTCAGAAAAGGAAGTGCTTAAGATAATTAAGCTTCTATTTGCCTGGATCTTAATCAGAGATCTGTTTTGTTGTTATCCAATATCATATATTTTTAAGAAATATGTCATTAAGAATTAGGAAAAACTATCTACTAAATATAGGGATTTTTTTAAGGCTCAAAAAAATCTTAAAGAGACTTAAGATCATTATTCCAAAATCTCTTTTTTTTGAATAGCACAGATGTAGAAGGTTTGAGAATCTGCCTTAGAATGTTATGAGCACAAACAAAACTTTGAAAAACTGGCTTTTTTTTTTACTTCAAAATGCTGATACCAGTTGAGCTAACTCAGCTTTATTCATTATTTTTATCACCAAATACAAGGAAAATGTACCAATTCTTTCAAAAGTTCCAGTAGCAATTGCATTATATATGTCACTAAAAATGCATTTTAGGAAATACTTGTTGAAGATAGTTTATGAAATCCTGGGTTCATAAAAAACTATGATATAATTTTTATGATAATTAGTTATAGCACAATAATTTCAGTTAATTTAATTTACTTACATTGTAAATTAAAAAGTTCTAAATTTAATTACAGCTCTATTAATGCATAAGACATCGTTGGGAGTTATAACAGAGACCAAAAAGTATATGGGGTGGGGAGACCATTTATTCCGCTTCCTTGAGCTGGAGAAGATCCCCAGGAAATAAAGCTAAACACTTTTTACATCCTGTAACCACTTTTCCCCTATAGCCTGCTGAAATTTGCATTTAAAATTCACTCCCCTACATATCTAATAATCCATTGCATGTATAAATCTAACTATCAACAAAGGGTCAAATTACACACAAAAAGCATAGATGCAAAGAAAATCTAAGATGTACTACATCAAAATAATCATATTTGATATTATTTAGCTTAGTGATGACACTCCCTAAAAATGTCTCACCCTTAAGGAAGTAAGAATCAGACAACAGGACAGAGAGACTGCAGTCATTCTATTTCTAACAGAAATTTCTTTCAGAAGTATGGAATACATATCATACAACAGTTTGTAAATGCTCCATCCCCTGGCCCCTCAGAAAGGAGAAGAAAAGATAGTAGGTCTTCACCTATGCAAAAGTAAAAAACAAAGCTGTATTTCCATCTCAGTCATCTTGGCTAAAACAGTCTTGGTCATAAGATCTTATTCTCCTCACTTGAATGAGGCATCCTCTCCAAGCCTCTCCTTTTTAGAGTTTTCTTCTCTTCTTTAAAAGGACGGGCACACACCCCAAGTGGAAAGCTTTCAAGTACTAGACTATAAACAAGTCTAGGCACTGTGCATGAGATACTGTGTACCAACATTACACAGCTAATACCCTAGCATCTGACAGTCTAAAATTGAAATAGCATGCACAGGAGAAGATCAACGGTTCTACTCAATATTCTTGCTAAAACTGCCACCCTCTCCCCCCAAAAAAGTACACACACACCAAAAACCTCTATATTCTTTTAATTCTTGAAATACCACATTAAAAAAGAAAATCACCAGGGGGTATTCTAGAAGGAGAGATTAAGGAGACTCGCCTTGTAATTCCATCTATACCACTAACTTGCTTTGTGATTTCAGGCAAATCATTTGAATTTGCTGATCTTCACTCCACCTATAAATGAAGCATCTTTGAAAATGTCCAGATCTATTTTATCTTTAAATTTGTATTATTTTATGGTTTTTCTTCATTCAATAGGTGCAGGGGGAAAAAAAAAAACCTTCTGCACTAAACTTGGTACTCTACCTTAATATCCTATTTATTTAGCAATGTTGGATGATTAAGGCTTGCATTCATTCTTTCATTCAATAATTACTTACTAATCATTTAACATATGCCAGGCACTAAACATACAACTGAGAACAAACATAACAAAAATCCCTGCCTTCTAAGAGCTTACATTTGAATGGAGTTTATAGTTTTTAAAAAAAAAAAAAAAGTCTAAACTATTTTGAATTTAAATATTTCAAAAATACAAATCACACTTTGTCTTCTTAAAAATATTAACCAGGAATTCAATTATTGATGACTTGGAGCCATCCTTATATACATTAGACTATGCTGCTAGGGTAATGTCCTCAGGAACAGTTGAATACTGTTACCTCTTTACTCAGTGGCTCCAAACCACACTGCTCCCATTTGAATTCTTCCTGTATCTGCTTTATAAAGTTTTCCTGGTTCTTCAAACTATCGGGCTGATGGTAATTTTCCCTTTTCATCTTTGAGCTCTCCAGCTCACTTCTAACTTGTTGCCACTGTGGTCAGAAAAGTGAGAGCCAACTTAGCTAAAACTGTGTTTAAAATACAAATAACTCTGAGCAAGGCAAAAGGAGCAACTCATTAGCATTCTAGCTTTTGGATTTTCAACATTCTGGCTCTGTTTATTCAAGGGCCTTTTTCCCCCTTCCTTCCTTTGTTCTAGGTCAGTGGATCTTACCAGATAATGTCTTACCAGAAGTTTGCGGTACACAGCGTGGATGAAACAAACTACACAGGTCTCCGATGAAGATTAAGAATTTCAAGCCAGATACAAGCACATAGTCCAAGATAAGAAAAAGAAAATTCTTATTTCATTTCTGCCTCATCTGAACAAATTCACATTACATATATGAAAAAAATTATGGCAAAGCTGTATGCTTCTGCTCTAGAAACAACTAGAACCTTTTTTCTGTGCTCTCTTGGATTTAAGGAAAAGATTACAGATAAATGGGCCAAAAAAGAAGCTATCTGCCACTCTTAAAAAACTTCAAAATTCATTGTGGGAAACTGGTTTATGAAAAATGCACTTACCATCGGTGAGGGAGAGATTAAAATTGTACACTCTAAGAAAATAATGAAAGCAGCAGTTCAACAAAACTCAGGGAAGTATCACTGAAGGAACTACCCAACTAAGGAAGATGAAAAGAGGAGCATTCATTCCTACAGCATGGATTCAGCTCGGATTGACTGAATGTCTGCTATATCCTCAGCATTGTTCTAGGGGCTGGCAATTTCTCTGCTCTCGTGGATTGGGGGAAACAAAAAATAAACCTATAAACAAATTTAAAAATTGAGTACTTTGAAACTGACAAGTGCTATGAAGAACATAATTAGGTTGGAGAGTGACTGGGGGTAGGAGGGACCTACTTTAGATAGAAAGTCCATGCAGGTTATTTGGCACAAACGTAATTGAGGAGGCAGAGCCAGCCACACAGGGATCTAAGAGAAGGGCCTTCTACACAGAGGGGACAGGCATACAAAGACACACAGCAGGTGTACACCTGGCCTCCACTGGACACTAAAAGGCCACTGCAGGGGCACCACAGTGAATCATGTGGGCAGTGGGTTCCAGATCAGGTCAGAGAGCCAGACATGTGCCAAGTCATGTATGACTTCCTTCTAGCAAGGTGTTTATTCTGACAAGATGGAGATAGAAAATCAGTGGAAGGTCCTAATCAGTGCAATGATACAATGGAATTTATACAGAGGGAGGGTGGAAAGAAGATCGACCCTAGCTACAGCGTAGAGGATGTTTTCCAAGGAAATAAGAGTAAAAGCAGTTGCTTTTTCTTAAGGACACCATTAGCCCTGTTCATAATGAGTAGATGAAAGTATGAAAAAAGGAGGTAATGGGGAGAGAGAGAGGAAGAGTTAATAAATCATATGAGAAAATAGTAAAAAAAATGTAAACCACAATCAAAAATAGGATTCTGTAATAGGAAAACAAACACTTCAGAGATATCTTGAATATAAATGTCTGCTGAACTTACACACTTGAAAGACTGTTCCAGCCCATTCAGTCTAACAAGCTGGTAACAAAGAACAGAGTGTCAACTGAGAGAGCCTCTCAAATGCCAACAGCAGAGGTCCTTTTTATACTTCTATTCCCCCTTGGGCTAGGGTATGTTGCAGGTGACTTTCCCGCCCAGCAACTCATGATATCTTGAACTGATTTTGAACTCATATTGGAAAAGAACCCTAGGTCACACCTCAACAAGCTGAGGCACTCGGAACATTCCCCACCAACCACACAGGCAGGGCGCTAAAGAGCTGTGTGAAACTTACTGACACACTGAGTATAGAGGTAATAGACAAGAGAGACTGCATATGAATAATTACAGTTATTTATATTTATGGGTTTGAATCTTGAGGATGTCTGGCCTCTCCCCATTTTATTTCATAATTTTCCCCCTGCTGGAGACTGAAGAGCAAAAGTCAATTGCCTGAGTGTTGGCATCACACTGGAAACTAAAGGGCCATGCATTTCAATTCCAGCTCAAGAAACACTCTGGCTGAGCAGATGTAATTCACCAGACCCCAGTGGGCTAGGCTCGCACTGTTGTCAGTCAAAGCACATAGCTGATGGAAATCAGCAGAGCACATTAGCAATTTATACTCAACAGCCTCTTCTCAACCATAAATTCTGAGATAATGTTAAGTGAAACCCAAAGTTAATCCAAAAAATTTAGCCCATAGTTGAGCCTGTGATTTTACCACGAGGCCATCAGGACTTACAAAAATGACTTACAAAATGGTATTTCTAATAGGACTCCTGTCAAAATGCCAGGTTCCAACATCCACGCAGCGACCTTCAGGCATGACCTCACCCAGTGCACTTGTGCCTACTCCCTTGGTCATTAGTTTGGCAGCAGCAAGAGCGTGGTTTGTTTTTCAGGCTGTATCTTGAGGCTCTGCAGCGATCACAGGACAGGCAGTCAGCAACCGGAGCCAGACCCCCACCCTGCGACAATCTCAGCCTCAACAAAGCCACCTGAGTTTTCTGGACTTCAGATTCCTCACATAAAAGATTGAGATCATCTAGACATTTCCTTTTTCATGCATTGCTAGACCCCATAAGCTTGGCTTTCTGCTCTCCAGAGTCTCCTGCCATTTTTCCCATCCAAACTGGACCACAAGGGTAGGTCACTCACCAGGCCAAAATGACTGCCATCCTCTTACCCCACTCTGACTTGAAATAGCAACATTTTTATGCTGGTAATAATTATAAATGTCTAGAAATAAGCGGACAGCCTTAAATAAGTTACACATTCTAAAATTTCTTGACTGCTTAGGAATTAATTCTTTCTGGGTTAATTACACTCTGGATAGAGATAGGGTAATGGGCAATAGAAAATTAATTATGAAGAGAACAAAAGTAGATAAAATAGTATCTGTGTGTGTTTATGTTTTAAAGTATATGTGCATACACACACACACACACACACACACACACACACACATACATAAAGGCTAGAAGGACATACCCAAAAATATTTAAAATCTCATCTTTGAATAGTAGGGTTGAAAGTCATTTTTATTATCTTCCTTGTGTGTATCATTTTTTAAATTTCTAAAATGATCACGTTATTCTTGTAATAAGAAGGAAAAAAAAAACAACCAATCTATGTGTGTATATGTGTGAGTGAGAGAAAAGAGAGAGAGAAAAAAAAAATAAGAGCTCTAAAGAGCACCGTGCAGATAGATAGCTGACATTTGACTAAATCCCATATCATTTGACTACTACTTGAGTGATTTTCCTGTTACACAACTTTTCTCATCTTTAATGAACTAGATAGAGTAAAAGACCCACACAGAGAAGGAAAAGGATATTTTGCCTTTAGAATTTATTAGGACTCTTGGAACAAGAACTAGAAAATGTCACAGAATTATCTACCTTATTCTGAAGAACAGTCTCTACCCTAACTGAGCTGAATTTGCCTCGAGCATCTGACACAATAACTATTTAAGCCTGAGTTAACCTACCCCTAAACTAGTCTTGAATTTCTAGTTATTTCATATTACATCGTCTCAGGGATTTAAAGTTGAACATCAGAAATCCCAACAACTAATCAAACCAGTGACTGCAAACCTGATCGAACTTACTGGCCTTTAGTGTTCCCCAGGATTCAACTCCATAAACATAGAAATTCTTCAGCCAACAACACACCCAGGGGACCCCTCCACGGTGCCAGCCCTGAAGGAAGCCACAGGTACACGGAAAAAGCACAGACCATCCTAGACGGAGGCCAACACTCTCTCCCTTTCCCTGCCCCGTGACAATTCAGTGCTTACACGCAGGAACACAGCTACTCCCCTAGGCATAACTGGGATCCTTCTGTCATAGGGTGCTGTCCTTGGCATATTCAAACCACACCACTGACCAGTCAATAGAACATTCTCTGCGGGAGGTAGCCAGTGTAGAGGTCATCAGAGACCCCCCCCCACTGGATTGAATTCCAACTCAGTCACTTACTAGCTGTGTGACTGACTGTGAGCTTTCGTCTTCTCATGCATAAAATCTCATCTGTTTCGCAACTTACATTGAAAATTTGAGATAATGTAGATGAAGTGTGGAAGTATATCTGCTGTCAACAACTCCCATTACTCATACGTAACTTGCAATGGGTCCCCACCCGTGCAGTGCTGAACAGGGCGATACAGATTGTGGTTAGAGAGAACAAAGGCAGCCGTAACCTAGCTTTAGCCCAAGCAGCACTTGGCTCTGACCAAGCAAGTGCACTTAAGACTCCCAGGTTGGGGGAATGAATCCTGTGAGTCATTTCCCTTGAAAAAAAATAGTAGGCAGGTCTCTTCCAGCATTTCTCTAGCATCTCTCCCCCAAATAAACATTCTTTTCCACAGAACGGATACCATTATTTGTGGAGCGTTCTGTCAAAAATAAAAACCCTGTAAAGCCCAGCATCTAATGCAGATCTGACTCCAGGCCACAGGTTAGCTGTTCCAGAGGTCACAGGATGCAGCGGGCTCTTTTGCTTTAGGTCAGACTCTGAGCGCGTGGAATCCAATGTTTATAGTCTATCTCCAGTAGTTCAATTAGTCAGAGGATTTAAAACCATCTCTGTAAAAGGCTTTATCTAAGGTTTGTGTCCTGAGTTAACCCAACTCACTGGGAAAATTTTGACCCATAAGAGTGGTTTTTTGTCCTCTATTCAGAATATTTCCTGGTATTTATTGTTAGTTCAGAGAGGGTGAGGAATTTCTTTCTGGCTCTATCACAAACCTTGAACACCCTCTACCTTGGAAAAAAATACTAATATAAAAACAAAATGCTACCAAAACAGTCAACTCTATGAGTCAATGTATTTTTAAAGAAACTGAGATATTTCTCAAGAATGTGTCCCTTCTTAGGATCATGCCCTTTTCCCAAGATGTAAAAACATATACCGTGACTCTGACTAACTACACAGCAAGAACCTAGGAACAAGAGTCATTTAAGTGCCCAAAGAGTCTTGTTTGGCTATTCATTCAGTGCATGCCAACCACTAGCCAACAGTCTGTTGTGTCCTCCAAACCACCTTTGCCCATGTCCACACAATCCCGCCCGCTCCCCCCGGATGCCTCCATCACCCCTCAACCCACCCTTGCCCTCTTACCACCACTCCTCGTCCACTGACAACAAGCAGTGACTCACTCCTGCCACCTCATCTCACATTTGCTCTTCCCACCCTTTTCTGACTAGATTCTGATTGCTGATGTCTGATTTACATTATCTCAATTCTTGATTAAATATAATTAATCAGTTCATAGGATCAAAGGAACCAAGGTCTGAAGAGACCTAAAAGGAACTGAACATCTTGACCAAGGTTCCCAAAGGCTCCACACACCAATCCTGCCAACTGTAAGCGGGCACTGGAAACCACCCGGTCAAGCATACCGAACCAATACCAGAAACCCACATTTGTTTGAGGTTCTTTGGGGGTATAACTGCAAAAGTTAATGATTACAACTCAACATAAAGCAATGACTATGGTGAACAAAATCACTGGATACCTCAAATAAAAGTCACTCGGTAAAAGAAAAAGAACACAGGACTAAGTCTGCCTACTCACTAACCACATGGTCACCAATTTTCCTCTGCTTTGTCAGAAAATTTGCCTCCACTATTAAAGAAAAAGATGGTACACAAAATATAGTTTATATTTTGTAACAGAGAGGCAATATGTAAACTTAAATATGTATTGAGTTTTCCTTTATTCAACATATTCATTCAGCACCTACTGTGTTAAGACTGTGAGTAAACAAATGTGAATCATTTATAGTTTCTGTCTTTAAGGAACTCACAACTTGGAGAAGAAGATTCTAAAACAAATATGAGTGATACAAATAAGGTTTGGACTAGGGTCTAAGGGAGTAATTACCCATGGGGTTAATTAAGGGGAGGTAGGAAACATCATCAGGGCAGATTTGTAGAGAATGCAATAATTAATCATATGTTGAAGGTTCAACAGATCCAAGTGAACATGAGCAAAGACATGATTGTATGAATGAATACTGCATTTTCAAGAACAAGGGGGTGTAATATGTATGTCTAGAGAACAGGATGGTATACAGTAGTTATAAGTGAGGAGATGAGGAGACTGAACAGGCAAGCAAGGGTAAAATCTCTGGAGATCTTATGTGCCAGTCAAAGGATTTTGGTCTTTGTCCAGTAAGCAATGGATCCCCAAAGAAAGCTTTTAAGCATATTTGATGGCTACATACTGTGTTACAAGGACTGTGCTAGTAGGTTGATACATGTTATACTAATCCTCACAACATTCCTAGTAGGATGGATAGACACATTTGAATTTAAAAACCATCCTAGGGCTTCCCTGGTGGCACAGTGGTTGAGAATCTGCCTGCCAATGCAGGGGACACGGGTTCGAGCCCTGGTCGGGGAAGATCCCACATGCTGCGGAGCAACTGGGCCCGTGAGCCACAACTACTGAGCCTGCGCGTCTGGAGCCTGTGCTCCGCAACAAGAGAGGCCACGGTACTGAGAGGCCCGCGCACCGCGATGAAGAGTGGCCCCCACTTGCCGCAACTAGAGAAAGCCCTCGCACAGAAACGAAGACCCAACACAGCCATAAGTAAATGAATGAATAAATAAGATTTTAAAAAAAAAAGATTTAAAAACCATCCTCCCACTCCCCACTACCAGAAGCAGTGCTGGGAGATAAATTAAAAGGACACACATCTGGGAGAAGGGAAATTAGGAGACTGGTTGTAAACATCCCAGCAAAAACTCCTAAAGGTCCATACTAAGCCAATGACAGTAACAAGAGTGGAGAGCACACAGTCTAAATACGTTTGACTCTGATGATGGTCCCCAGAAGCAGCACTCCTTAGCTTCTGCCAAATAGGAGAAAGCACCTCCCCCAGGGGTTGCACCACCATTTTGGCTGAGAAAGAGGCCCTCAGAGCACCTGGCGCTCCTGGCCACTTGAGAGCAGTCCCCAAAGGAGGCCGTTATACTCCAGTTGGCCACCAAGCCATCAGGAGATGCCCTAGGGCTACAGATACTCTGACGAGCCTTTTGCTCACCCTTGGCCACCACATCAACAGGAGCTGCCAGATGTCTGCAACCAGCTCCCCCCAGGACATCACAGGACTAACCCTAGCATGCTCCACAATCCTCTTTACCTCAGTCATCACCAGAAGCCCAACCTGCCCCATTTCTCACCTTCTCAGACCTCTCTCCTCCCCAGTTAAGCCCTCTAGAACTCAAAATCTATCCTTTTCTTCTCTAGATGTTCCTTTCATCAGGCAATACCCTGAAAACATGGAGAAAGCAAGATTTAATCTGAATTTAGAAGGCTGAAGCCTACCTACACTGTTTTCACAGCATCCCATTAAAGGGAGGTTGTTTATACTCTCATATTTAAGTCCAGCGTTCAGCCAGGATAAACAGGGATGGCTGTATCAGTTGCTAAAATATCAAAACATCTCTGAACCAGGTGATAACTAGCCCCTTTCCTAGGACCTTCCTATGATTAAGTGATTAAGTGATTAAAGAGTTAACGTGTAGCCTCACAAAAGGCTCCAGGACCCCACCCCAGACTAGAGATCTGTATCTGCAGTACCCATTCCATTTTAGTTGCAAATACTTTGAGTTAAATGCCTGCTTCTATTCTGCAAATCCCCCAGCCTGGAGATCATTAAGTGTCTCACCATTTCACCTTCCAATTTCTCCTCTATCCTCTTTCAAAAATCTTACCTGTTTTTTTTTTTTTTTTGAATTTTATTTTATTTTTATACAGCAGGTTCTTATTAGTCATCAATTTTATACACATCAGTGTATACATGTCAATCGCAATCTCCCAATTCATCACACCACCACCATCCCCCCTGCCGCCTTCCTCCCTTGGTGTCCATACGTTTGTTCTCTACATCTGTGTCTCAATTTCTGCCCTGCAAACCGGTTCATCTGTACCATTTTTCTAGGTTCCACATATATGCGTTAATATACGATATTTGTTTTTCTCTTTCTGACTTACTTCACTCTGTATGACAGTCTCTAGATCCATCCACATCTCAACAAATGACCCAATTTTGTTCCTTTTTATGGCTGCGTAATATTCCATTGTATGTATGTACCACATCTTCTTTATCCATTTGTCTGTCGATGGGCATTTAGGTTGCTTCCATGACCTGGCTATTGTAAATAGTGCTGCAATGAACATTGGGGTGCACGTGTATTTTTGAATTATGGTTTTCTCTGGGTATATGCCCAGTAGTGGGATTGCTGGATCATATGGTAATTCTATTTTTCTTTTTTTAAGGAACCTCCATACTGTTCCCTATTGTGGCTGTATCAACTTACATTCCCACCAACAGTGCAAGAGGGTTCCCTTTTCTCCACACCCTCTCCAGCATTTGTTGTTTGTAGATTTTCTGATGATGCCCATTCTAACTGGTGTGAGGTGATACCTCATTGTAGTTTTGATTTGCATTTCTCTAATAATTAGTGATGTTGAGCAGCTTTTCATGTGCTTCTTGGCCATCTGTATGTCTTCTTTGGAGAAATGTCTATTTAGGTCTTTTGCCCATTTTTGGATTGGGTTGTTTGTCAAAAATCTTACCTGTTTTGAAGTTCATGTCATTATACTTACCACTCATCACCCCTTCTTGTTGTCATCTACCCATCTACTGCTGTTTCCTCTCATTTGCTGATGACCTAAGCACCTGGCTGTTTCCCTTTCCAAACTCATAACTGTCTTCACTTCTGCTGTCTTCTACATCCACATGGAGGCCCCAGTTCCTAAAGCACCTCACCTCTGATGGTCTTCTCTTTGACCCTGCCTCAGCCACCTGCTCTCATTGTCATAACCTCTGATTTAACATTATGATTACTTGCACCAGCTCTGAGACTTCAGCTTCAAGTGCCTTACATGTGAACAACACCTTCTCTTTTTCCAGCTCATCTACTCTGGTATTTCCATTCCAGCATCTTCTTGGCATTATCTGGTTTTCCAATCCATTGGCAATTTCCACTATCAGTTACACATTCACTTCCCTTTTTGTCCAGCTTATGGTCAAGGTCCATCATTGTAAACTCTCCCTTGCAAGCACCCTTAATGCCCTTGCTCCTCTCTTCCTGCTTCTTACTTACCTGGAAAATACTCAAGTTGATTAAGCCCAGCTATCTGCCTGCTCCACACCTCTACCTAAACAGTTAAAGAAACTGCCTGAAGAAAAAACCACATCCACAACTAGCCTCAATTAAATTCATGGCTACAAGTCTCTAATGGGCAATCCACATTGACCAGCAATCCTATTACATTTCCCAGGGTGTTTCAAAATAGCCAATTCAAATCTCCTCTTTTCCCAAACCTGTTTCACCCCATCCTACCCCAACATCATCACACGTCATTGGGAAAGAAGAACCATGAGATAAGAACTCTATCTTCCCACCACCCAAACCATGACCTATCAGCTCTGTACCCATTCTCTCTGCAGAGCTTCCTTTTACTATGAATGAAATGTTCCTGATCCTAGTGAAGACCAACCTCTTCATTTGTCCCTAAATCTCCCTTCTTGCCTCTTCTAGAATTGCACTCCAACAGTTATCCATCACTCTCTCCTGCCTTCATCAGTTTTTCCTCTCTAGTTAATCATTCTATCATTTCCTCTCTACTTAAACTCACTCTATTACTCTCTGGTTCTAAGAAACCCTCCCTTAACCAGTAACTTCTTCCAGGAACTTTTCCATTTCTCAGCTTCTCTTCATGACACAATTACTTGAAAGAGTTGTCTCTAAGCACTGTCTCTACTTCCACAACTCAATCCAATAAGCTTTTAAAAACATTTTAATGTCTCCTTTTAAAAACATTTTGAATTCTTAACTTCAGGGATACCACACCCTCCTGGTTTCCCTCCTACCCCACTGGCAACTCCCCCTTCTCTTCTACATAATACAGTGCTCCAATGGCCCACTTCTCTATCTACACACTCTCCATAGGTAATTCCATCCAGTACCAAATACAACTATATGCAAATAACTTCTAGCTCCATATCTTCAGCCAAAACCGCTCCCAGAATCTCCAGACTCCATTGATCCAATTGTCTAACTGACATCTCCAAAGGAATGTCTAAGAAGCACCTCAAACTTAGCACAGCCAAAACAGGACATTTTACATCTTCCTTCAAGTACATGAATTGCTTCTCTCCCAATTCTCCTCTTCTCAGTTTATGGCCCAGCTGCTCAAGTAAAAAATGTAAGCCTTTGTCTCAATTCTTGTTTCCTCTCCCCAGAGAATTAATCTATCAGAAAGTTGAGTCAACTCACTTGGTTGCAAAAACAAATCCTAAATCCATCCACTTCTTTCCATCTTTAACACCTGCTCGTCCATACAACTATAATTCCTTAGTTGTGCAACTAAAATAGACTCTTAACTGGAGTCCTGCATCCAATCTTCCCTCCCCCACTTACCATAATCCAGTCCACTTTGTGTAGCCAGACCAGCCTTTGATAGCACACAGGCTCAATGGGAACAGCAACACTCACAAGGGGACAAAGTTGGTTCTTGGGGCAGAACGGTGAAAAATCTTACATATTATAATGAGCTGTGGTCCTCCAAAGCTCATCTCTACCCAACAAAATCTTATTTTTTATATTTAAGGAATACATTCTTGCTAGGGAAATATTAATTTAAAATTTTAATTAATTAATTTCAACTTAATTTTTCTTCTTGGAAAGACATAATGGAAAAAAAAAAAAAGTTGAGAGACACTATGTTATAGCAAAACCAAACCATTTCATTTACCAGCACATAATCCTCCAATGGCTTATATAACCTCAGAAATAAATCTAAATGCCTTATCCCAGCTTGTACAGCTCTATAGGATGTGGCCCTTGCCTAATTTTTAAAGATTCCCTTGGACACTATGGTAGGTTGAGTAGTGGCAGTGTAAAGATATCCACATCCTAAATCCTGGTACCCATGAGTGTTATCTTACATAAAGACAACCAAAAAAAGACTTTGCAAATGTGATTAAATAAAGGATCTTGAGTGGAGAGATTATCCTGAATTATCAGAGTGAGTCCCAAATGCAATCACATGTATCTTTATAAGAGGGAAGCAAAAGGGAGATTTGACACACACCGAAGAGAAGAAGGCAATGTGACCACAGAGGCAAAGATTGGAGTGATGCAGCCAAAACCTGATGAATGCCGGGAGCCACCGACAGC
The DNA here is from genome assembly GCF_028023285.1 of Balaenoptera ricei. NCBI lineage: Eukaryota > Metazoa > Chordata > Mammalia > Artiodactyla > Balaenopteridae > Balaenoptera > Balaenoptera ricei. The sequence continues at coordinate 46,341,538 of NC_082645.1, read as the reverse complement.
TGAAAGAAACAAGGAACGGATTCTCCCCTAGAGCCTCAGAAGGGAGCATGGCCTGCCAACACCTTGATTTTGGCCCAGTAATACTGATTTTGGACTTCTGGCCTCCTGAACGAAGAGAGAATAAATTTCTGTTGTTTTAAGCCACCAAGCTTCCGGTAATTTGTTTAACAGCCACGGGAAACTAATACAGATACCTCTGACTCTCACTAAGTTCTGGGTTTATTTACATTCTTCTGCCCGTCAGATGCATCAGGAATACAATTAGGGTTTCGGCACCAGCTGTCTCCTCTGCCTGGAATGTTGTGCTCATCTCTGTACAGCTAGCTCCTGCTCACCCAGGACCCAGCTCAAATGTCAGCTCCTCAGAGAGGCCTTCCCAAACCATCCAACTCCAAAATAATCACAGCTCTTATCAGCTCATACATCTCATCTTTATTTAATCATGATTATTTCTTCCCTGCACCCCCCAGAATGTTGCTAGGGCTCAGGGCGGGCCACCCCAAAATATGCACAATGGCATATTGATTACTTTGGATTCAAGTTCCTTAAGAAATGGTGAATGCAAGAGGGACAGTCTGACTCTCCTTTCTGTTTCCCTGAAAGTAAGAAATAAATCTCTCATGTGAAAGGTACACTCCCTGCGTCTGGAAGTAGGACACCCTTTAGGCCAGAGATAGGGAATTTGGGCAGAGATGCCTATATAAACAAACCTTGTTACTTCTTCAAGCCCAAACTCTGGTTAGGTTCCTTACTAACTGAGCACCAAAACCTAAATTTCTTTGTCCTGTCAATTCCTCACAAATTTATTGTTTCTTTGTCTAAAAATATAAAAGCTGCCTGCTTTGGCCACTTCTTATGTCCCATTTCAATGAGACCTCTGAGTGCATGAATTAAAATTTGTTTTTGTCCTGTTAATGTCTTATGTCAATTTTGTTACTAATCCAGCCACAAGAACTCAAGACAGGTAGAGGGGAAAATTTCCCCCTCCCTGACAATGTAAATGCTACAAGAGAAGAGATTGTATCTTTTTGTACACCACTATAATTTTAATTTGTAGAAAAATGCCTAGCACATATTAGGTGACTGATAAACTTAACAAATGAGTGGATGATACAGGTGGGAGAAAGGATGGTGGTGCTCTTCAATGAGAGGAAAAACATCCTGGGGGCAGGTAGGGGGATTATGAGTCCTGTCTTGACTGTGGAAATATCCACTGAGTCTGAAATCAAGGAAGAGGTCTGGCTGGGGATGTTGATTTGAAATCATCAAAATCAAAGATATAGATGTACTTGATGGTACAGAGAACATCTACAATGAGAAGACAGTGAACTAAGAACAGACCCTGGGAACTACAACATCAAGGGGAAGAATCTGCAAAGAGACCCATAAGGAGTAGTCCAAAAGAAGAATGAAGTGTCATGGTAGCCTGGTGAAAGTTCAATTTCACAAAGGAGGGAATCAGCAGAATCACAGAAATTTCAAGCAATAAGCTCCTACGGATTTGCCAGTTGGGGAGAAACCAATAATCATAAAAAGAACAGATTCATCTAAGGTAGAAGCCAAATTTTCAACAGTTGAGGGGTGAATGGAAGGTAATGAAGTAGAAAAACAACATATAAGATACTTTCAGGAAGTGTAGCTTGAAAGAAAGGAGAGAATGAGCATGTAGTAGAGGGGAGTGAAGAGAGGAAGAATAGTTTTGGGTTTTGGTCTTGTTTGTTATTGTGATGGGAGAATCTTGAACATTCTTGTAAATATTTAAAATGCAGGTGAACATGGAGAAACTACATAGAGTAAGCTAGCTGAAGAAATGGGGGATTTAGAGTATCAGGGAAAGCATAAACTCTGGATAACTCTACCTCTAAGTTGGTAGTTAACGATGGAGTTAATATATTCAGATACAGGGAAGATGTGGAAAGGAGAACAAAATATTAAGATATCAAAATATTGACATGATATCTCTGTTTTCTCAGTATAACAGGAGGCAAGGACACTGTGAAAGGTACAGCTAGCTCTTCACCAAAAACCCATAATCTCTTCCTCTCGCAGCCAGACTAGACTTTCCAATCTCCCCTTGTTGATAGGTGTGACTGCGCACCTGATTTCTGGCTGATGCTATGTGAGTGGAACTGTTACATTCACTTCAAGACTAAGTATTTAGAAAGTGGATATGCTTCTTCTCTTTCAGAGAAGCTGAAGACGCTTGAAAGCAAAGTGCTAAGGGATGGCAGAATCACAAAATGAAAGGTTCCAGGATGCCTGAGTCATCAATTAGAGGAAAGCCATCCACCAACCAAGACTATGACATGATCAAGAAATAAACGTCTGTTGTGTTTGTGCTTTTATCTATTTTCAGATCTTTCTGTTAGAACAGTTTAGTCTGCTCTAACCACTAATGATCATCTTCTGGTAAAGAAACACACAGTGGGATAAAAGGCTCAAAGAAAATGCGGAAGGTTTGGAAAAACTACGGGGAGAAACAAGAAAAGATGCTGTCTAGAAACAGGCAAAGATAAAAGAACTGCCCTGTGGCTAAAGCTAGAGAACATAAATTTGTAGGTGCCTCCAGTTTGCATGATGGTGTTCATTTTCCCACCAGCATTCACAAACCCAGGTGTAGGAGTGGAAAAGGCAGACTGATACCAAGTTGCAGGTTGTTTCCACATTCATTAAGACTAAAGAGGATTTTAACAATGTCATGGTTCCTAGAAGTCAAATCAAAAGAAATATTGTTTTTCTCTTTCTGACTTACTTCACTCTGTATGACAGACTCTAGGTCCATCTACATCTCTACAAATGACCCAATTTCATTTCTTTCTATGGCTGAGAAATATTCCATTATATATATGTACCACATCTTCTTTATCCATTCATCTGTCGATGGACATTTAGGTTGTTTCCATGTCCTGGCTATTGTAAACAGTGCTGCAATGAACATTGGGGTACATATGTCTTTTTGAATATTAATGCATATATGTGCAATCTAGAAAAATGGTACAGATGAACCTGTTTGCAGGGCAGGAATAGAAACACAGACGTAGAGAACAGACATGTGGACACAGGGGGGAAGGGGAGGGTGGGATGAACTGGGAGATTAGGTTTGACATAAATACACTACCATGTGTAAAACAGATAGCTAGTGGGAACCTGCTGTATAGCACAGGGAGCTCAGCTCGGTGCTCTGTGATGACCTAGATGGGTGGGATGGGCAGGGGGTGGGCAGGGAGGTCCAAGAGGGAGGGGATATATATGTACACATATAGCTGATTCACTTCACTGTACAGCAGAAACTAACGCAACATTGTAAAGCAACTTTACTCCAATAAAAATAATAAATTAAAAAAATAAAGAAAAACATGGAAAACAAGAAAAAAAAGGAATATTGTTTCAGGCGGGCATACTGTGCTATACATTCAATGTCTGAACAAATTCAGCATCACTGGTGGAAACTGTTGACCCACAGCACCAAGTATTAGGAAGTGAAGTATTAAAAGGCAAAGTTCAGGGGGCTTCCCTGGTGGCGCAGTGGTTGAGAATCTGCCTGCTAATGCAGGGGACACGGGTTCGAGCCCTGGTCTGGGAGGATCCCACATGCCGCGGAGCAACTGGGCCCGTGAGCCACAACTACTGAGCCTGAGCGTCTGGAGCCTCTGCTCCGCAACAAGAGAGGCCGCGATAGTGAGAGGCCCGCGCACCGCGATGAAGAGTGGCCCCCACTCGCAGCAACTGGAGAAAGCCCTCGCACAGAAACGAAGACCCAACACAGCCAAAAATAAAAATAATAAATAAATAATAAATTTAAAAATTAAAAAAAAAAAAAAGGTAAAGTTCAATGATTCGAGCAGGGGAATCCAAAGTAGCAAAAAAAAAAGGAGACTTTCTGTCATACTGGAACATAACTGTGGCTTTGAGTAAGTCACTTATGTTCTTTGGAACTCGGTTTCCTCACTGATGTAACAGGGTTCACTGTTGATATATGAAATAATGTGTGCAAAGTGCATAGCACAGGGCCTAGAAAAAGTGATTGCTCTAAATGATACTTATCATTATAATTTATTATCAATAATAAAAAGACAGCGTTGGGTTAGATCTTTAACCCCCTTCCTATTTAAAATTCTGTGAATATATATTTTTTAGATAAATATCCCAGCTACTTAATAGTGGGTTGGGATAGGGGAAAGGGCAACATAAAGAAAGAGAGAAGTGAAAGGATATTTGTTGTAACAGATCCTATGAGCACAAGCCAGGAGGGAGAAGCAGGGAATGCAGCATCCTCCCAAGTGACTGCCACATCTGGAGAGGCTGAGAGAAAGGACATCCCAAACTCGAGGAAGTAAGAGGAAAAGTTAGGCCAGGTCCAGAGGTGAACAGAGCCCACTGACCATGACTGGCTTCCCCTTGCAAGACACAAGAGCAATAAAACACCCCGCGCTTTTATGGCTTTAAATTCACACAGTTCTGCCACCTTATTTTACAGAGGAAGAAACTGACAGGTGCAGAGACTGACCAAAGCCACAGGCAGGTGGCTATAATGTGACTTCAGGGATGCACAGAAGTAAACACTTGCCCACCGCCAAAGCTCCTTCCACTTAACCTACATAAATGGTCCCTAAGGTTTTGTCCCCTTAGAATCCAGAGACCTTTGACCTAGCGACAAGCTAATTTTATCAGTAATCTTGTTACGAATTAATTTTCTGGATTCTTTCTTAAGAGATTGGATTAGGTAGGCAGGTGGGGAAAAAGGGAGAAGTTAGTGAAGAGAAGGGAGCCCTAAGAGCCCTGACAAAGGTGACTCCTTAGCAGATCTTAAATGACCTCCTCATTTGCAGATTCCTCCACTGATTTTCTTCACAGATTGCTTTTATAACTTTGGTTCAAATGCAGCAATTTCCTTTCCTCCTCCTAAAACAAATATCCTTTAGATATAAGAACTGCCAAATGTACAGGGAGAAAGGGAGGCCTGAAAAAAGATAAAGATTCAGTTTAACTGATTATCTGAAATGCATCTGCCTGTGTGTTACCTGCTGTCCAATCACACCCCAACCATTTCTATCATTTATTCTTGGTAATTAAGGGATGAGTGAATTATGAGTCAATCATTCATTCAACAACTATTTACTAGGTGTCCCCACATGCAGGGACTTGGGTTGGGCACATGAGGTCTATAAAATTGTGTAAGATCCAGCCCTTGCTCTGCATGATCTTCTGCAGGAAAGGAAATTATGCATGTTTTCAAATAATGACCATACACAGGACTAAATGAGATACTTATGAGTGGCATAAAAAAAGTAGTTGAAGAGTTTAGGAAATGTACAAAACACTTCTGACTGGGGCAGTGAAGGAAAGCGTCACAAAACTGGTAGCCTGTGGTCAGGACATTCAAGGATTGGTAGGATTTTAAAGAGGTGAAGTAGAAGGAAAAACATTAGCATAGGGGCAGCAGTAGGAATAAAACAGATCTAGAGAATTTCATGTAGTCCAGTTTGACTGGATCACGAGGAAGAGAAGGGCAGAAGTTTAATATTGGGGCAAGACCGGAAACGTCCATGAATTCAAAGATAAATATTTAGAATTTAATGCAATAGGGCAGAGTGACCCACGGAAGGGTGGAGCAAAGAGTGATATGATCAAAGCAGTTCTGATATTACAGCAGCGAAACAAAACATCCTTTCTTTCTTCAGTTTAAACAAAAGAAAACGACTTTTGAGAACCTAGTACTCTGAGCCGTACTATTTTCATCACTTTTCAAATACAGGTAGAAATTCATTGTGTTTTTTGTTTTGTTTTGTTTGTTTTTTAATTAATTTATTTATTTTTGGCTGTTCGTTTCTGTGCGAGGGCTTTCTCTAGTTGTGGCAAGTGGGGACCACTATTCATCGCGGTGTGCGGGCCTCTCACTATCGTGGCCTCTATTGTTGCGGAGCATAGGCTCCAGTCGCGCAGGCTCAGTAATTGTGGCTCACGGGCCTAGTTGCTCCGCGGCATGTGGGATCTTCCCAGACCAGGGCTCGAACCCGTGTCCCCTGCATTAGCAGGCGGATTCTCAACCACTGCGCCACCAGGGAAGCCCCCATTGTGTTTTATTGAAACTCATAAAATCCCAATGAAAATTTTCCGAAAATGTTTACCTTGAACATCAACTTTTGTTCCTAGTGTGAATAACCAACCAGACTTAGTGGTCACTGGTGCATATGAGGGAAGTAATAAAGCTTACTAAGCATGTGTCAGCAAGTCATACCCGAAGACCGTGTCATTTGACAGTAGCAGCTTCTAGAAATCTCATTTTCAGAAAACAGCCTCTCTGTTATAATTTGTGGGGTTTGAAGGATATAGGTGGATAATCAAATATGAAATTCCACAGAGGATGTATCACTATTTAAAGAATCTGAGGCTAGAAAAATCTAAATGAAACAGTCATTCCTCACACTTTAACAGTATCTGACTGCTACAGAATAAAGTACACCAGTAATCATTTCATTTTGCCAAAAAAAGTAAAAGATATCCCCAAGTAATGCTTTGGAGTTTTGTTAATACATTTTGTCACAATAAATTTTTACTTAGGAGGGCAACATTTTCTATTAGTTAATTTTTCCCACTAATTTTAGTGAACTAACAGAGCCAGAGCTTGACCTAATTAAAATCAGAAACTATGTTTTGTCTGCTGCACAAATCAGAAACCTTATTTTAAAAGAATCAACAGAAAATTTTCAACTGAAAAATGGGAAATAAGAACACAGATATGATATAGGAAGAAATATTTAACCCAAAGAACTAGTAAGAACTGCCAAAAAAAGGTGAAAATCCTGGGAAACAAGGGGGAAAAAACCCAAAACAAACAAACAAACAAAAATGGTCACATTCACGTCAGGACACAAAATTAGAGTTCTAGACAAACTCTGACCACAGTCATTACCTCAACATCCTCAGGTATTCAAACCATTAGCTCCTCAAGCTTCCTTTTCCTAAAATGCTCCTTAGATCAATCCCTGGTCAGGTAATACAGGAAGAGGTCTAAAGTTGTTTGACATTTCCTGGCTTGTAGCCACGTTGGCCCTTGTCTTTCTCACTTGCAGTTGAATCTGATCATCTCTCCCCGCCCTACATTTCTTTCCCCCATCAGGTCAACAATTCTAAAACAAGGAAATATACAACACACCCTTTTATTAGCTTCTTCTTCCTCTATAAAACAACTTCCAAGTTTCCTTCTTATCTCAAAGGTGATGAATCCTGATGGAATTTCCTGAGTATTTTGAAGAGCATCTAAAACCACTTTTATAACACCGTCTAAAATTAGCCAGTTGTGGGGATCCCAAACTTAATGACTAGTAATTTTCCCCGGAAACTTCAGATGAAAACGATATCCTATTATATACAACTGGAGAGAGTAAAAGGCAGGCCATCTGACACTTTGTTTTAAGCAAGGGTGTTAAAAGTGGCAAGAATGAAAAGTTATAATTTTTAACTCCAATCCTGGGCTTTAAAACTTCAGAGACACAGTGAAAAGTATCATTTAGTTCATGTACAGAATTGTATTGTAGGTTTCTAATATGCTTTTCCATAGAAAGTTTACTTTTGAAAGTATATGATTGTTTGGCTTTTTAATACACTGAAGTACAAAATAGCAAACATTCTTGAAACAAAAATGATCCGCTGTAATCTTCAGGAAACTTTAAGTCTCTCTGTTGCTGAATTGACATTCTCTTCACCACAAAATTGTCTCCAGCTACTTGAGCGCATGTTAACCTCTCCCTTCCATAACCATTGGGTACGGGACTATGCAAGATCTTACGCTGGTCTCTAACTGTTCGACATCTATACGTTTTACCTTGTTAAATGAACTCTAACCTTCTCAAAAGCAGGATAACCATATTTTTCTTTACCTTGTTACTATATAATGCTGCACAAGACTACAGAAAATTTCATTTAAGAAGTCAAGTGTTACAGCTATTTGATTCCTAATGCTCTTTCTAAAGTGTTGTTTCTGTACTGAGGACAACCTAGTGAGTCTGGTTGTTGACAAGTAGAAAAAAAATCAAGTTCTGGAAAACCTGAGCAGAAACTTCATCACATTAAAAAAATAAAGAGGAGAAATTAGATAATGATCTGGAAATTGTTTCCCGTCTCTGATAACCATAGCTGACACTAACTTCCCCCTCCCCCTTACTTCTATCACACACACCAAATTAACGGGGGAAAAACCTGGATAATTCATTCACAACATGCAAGAGCTAAATTATCCAACTATCTGCATTCTTTCCCCAAGTCTTCCCTTTTTGAATATAAAAAGTAAAATATATAAGAAAGAAGAAAGTAATATTTTGAAATCTACTACCTGAAAGGAACATCACTAGTGATTTTACATGTGTTATATCATATATTATTATCTACATTTTGTCATTGAGACAACTGAGGCCCAGTGAAGTTGAACAGTTTCCCTAAAGCCAAAATCTCTGGTTTTCTTCCCCCACTACATCCAGCTAGAGTTTGTCCCACCGTTTAGTCACTCATTGAGAAAACATTTATCACAAACTAGTCACCACTCTAGGTACTGGAAATACGAAAGTGTGTGAGGCAGGCCACGCCCTCTCACAGAACGTACATTCTAGTAATGAAAGCAGAAACTAATAGCAAACGGGATAATTTGAGAGTTATAATTATTCACCAGTATGACTTATGTACCATGATAGTCAAATATTTCTAAACATCTCTGAGATTAAATAGTTAACAAAAACAAAAGGGGAGGCATTGACGATTGGCCCTCTTGTCAATTACTGAGCTAAGCCACTGCGTCGTTTAATAAATCAGAGGGAGAGAGAAGGAAGCAGAGTATTAATGCTGCTCAGAATGTCTTTATAAAATAAAGTGACTATGTGAGATATCAGAATGGACAGTTCCAACAATGCTGGTTCTCAAACCCCAAATTCCATCTTTATCCATTATTACTAAGGTACCGCTGCATCATTTGACGAGTTGATTTGGAAAAATCAAGGGAGTGTTGTAACTTGACATAATCCCCCAATGAGAAACACAGGAGGGTTCCAACATCCTCATCATAAGGTTCCCCAGGCTGCACATGGTATCCGTTGAGCAACGGCATCCAGCACTCAGACCATGGCCAGCAAGAACTGTGGCACTCAGAGACTAGAGTGGTCATAGCTACCAGGAAGTGCCTGGCCCCCGTGTGGCAGTTCCCACTACCCTCCACACTCCAAAACAAAACTTCACATCTATTAAACTTGGGAACGTATGCAAAATTGTTTTGTTTTAAGCAATGAGGACTCAGTGGAACCTACTTTTCCATCCCATACCTATTTATACAAGTATAAAAGTTGACTAAGTTAGTTGTCAGCTATTTCTATAGCTGTCCCCAGCCTTTCCCATGATATTTATAAAGTGTCGCGTAATTTGGGTTGGCCCCGTCACTAAGAGAACTTGCATGTGTACATTTCTTTGGAACTCCTGAGGAGGGTAGTTCCCGGAGTGAATGCTCCCCCGCAGAAGATGGAAGGCAGTCTAGAGGTCAAGGGCTCCAGATCAGCACTTCATTCACAGGGCTATACGTTCCTGCCAAAGCACGCTTCAAGACTATTTTTGACGCAGAAGTTACTACGTGGGGAGTAGGGGCTGTTTTTAAGTTCATCAGGGTACACCTTCCATTTCCTCCTAAAACTGTCACACTCCAGCAGCTAAGATCTCAAAGAAGCCTCAGTCCCCTTCTAGAATCTTTCCCTCCCTTGCTTCAGAAGGGAGCAACAGTCCTTCTTTTCAGACGAGCGGCGTCCACAAGCCATAAGTTTGCAGCAAACTTTCATTTAGACACCAACGCTCACCCCAAAGTCCTGCCACTTAACCAAGGAGGCAAAAGTATTCCACCCCACCGCCCTGCTCCCGGTAAGAATGAGCCCACGTTCTGTCGGTGCGGAAAAATTCTAAATCTCTCCCCAGATTCTGCCACCACCCACCCCAACACCGGACTCCACCCGGTCAGAGAGGGACCACCCCCCGCCCCAGAACCCAGGGGGCGGGGGCACGGGGGTCTCCCGGGAAGCACACACCTTAGATTGATCCTCTCGCGCGAGGGGAGAGAGGGCAGAAGCGCCCGTTTCCTCGGGCCTGGGCGGAGTCTCTGCCTCCCCCGAATCAGCGCCTCGGTCCGGATACTCGCAGCGAGGCGCGCGTGGATGTCACGCCCCGAACAAGCAGGGCGACTGTAACCCGACGCACCAGAGCAGCCGCGCCCCCGCCTCCCCCGAAACTCGCTCCTCCCGCTCCCCTCCCCGAGGGTCGACCCCGGCGGCGCGACCGCCACAAGCAGCCGGATACCTCGGGCCCAGGCTCCGCCGACCCAGCGGGGAAGCGCGGAAGTGGAGGCGGGGGACCCGGCCGGGAAGGCGGGGAAGCGTTGCGAACTAGCGGGCAGAGAACGAGCGAGGTCTCCGCCTCCAAATGAACATGACTAGGCCGGGGCGCGGGGCCCGCGGGGATGGGGCGCGGGGCCCGCGGGGATGGGCCGCGGCGCGGCGTGTGCGTGGCCCTGGCCCCAGGCCGCAAGTCCTGCCCGCGTCTTCGCCCGGCCTCACTCCAGACCCTCCGCCTCGCCTCGCCAGCCGGCTGGCGGGCCGGGAAGCCTCGGCGGGGCTAGGCCGGGGGAAGACGGCGGGGGTGTCGGATTTCCTCCGCCTTCCTCCTTGTGGGCCGCCCTCGCCACCTGCCCAGGAGAGAGGAGACTCTCGTCCGCCTGCACGCCGGCGGGGCTGGCTTACCTGATTTCTCGTTACTCGCCCCCGAATCTGGCTTCCCCTATTCGGCAGGCAGGCTTCCCTGAGCCTAGAAACGCGTCTGGGAGGCAGGCGGACCCCTGGGACCCCACCGTCAGAGCCCAGAGCCTTCGCCCGGGCTCCCCCCGCGCGCTCTGGAGGCGCGCCCGGCCGCCTGACCCCTGGCTGAATGTCAGCGAGAAGACCCGCAGGGAAGACCAAGCCCAAGCTTCAGGGGGTGGGATGCTGAGCACGGGCTCCTCGGGCCCAGCCTCGTACAGGTGGGGGGAGGGGAGAGCCCAGGCAGCAGAGCAGCAGGCTTCCCAGTTGCACCCCCAGAACCGACCCTGCCCACTGAGCATGCCCAGCTCACTTGTTGGCACTAGAAGTGCTAGGCGAGGCCAAGGGGGCCCAAGGAGGACGCAGATGGGGATCAAATTGACCCATTTCTTTAAGGTCTTTCCTCCGAAGATCTCTGGGAGCTTTACACGTAACGTTTCTACCGTGGTATTGGAAAATACCCAGGGAAGGGTTGGAAAGGCCTTCCAAAAAGAGGCAGCCAAATTAGTTTGAAACAAAAGCGCAGGGGTGGGTTTTTTTCAGCCAATTATTTCTTATCACTTACTAATTTCTTTAAATACCAGTTAATTATTACAATTGACCCAGAGTAATATGTAGTTTCATTGGGTCCCAAACTCATAGTAACAGGAAACCAGCCTATCCAATGGGTAGTCTATCCAGTGGAACAGCGGGGGATTGGGGCGGGGGGGGGGGGGCGGTGTTAAATGATCAATACTAGGTTCCCATCCCCACACCAGTTGAATCAGTTGGTGGATGGAACCTGGACATCTTTATATTTTAAAACTATGGGTCTCAAAGTGTAGCTGGGGGAGCCAGCATCACCAGAGAACTTGATAGACATGCAGATTCTCGGCTTCACTCCAGACTACCTGATTCTTAAACTCTGGGGCCAGGGGCCTAGCTGATTGAACAAGCCCTTCAGGCGATTCAGGTGCACACTACAGCTTGAGAACCACTGTTGAAACCTTCCCCCCACCCCATGATTCACGTGAACACCCAGGCAGGGTTGAGAACCCCTCTAATAGACCATTGCTTTCACATTTTTTGAAATCCTAAACATTTGTCTAGAAGAGCAACACGTTGCATAGAAAAGGAATAATCTGGCAGAATTGAGGTGCCAGTCCTGGATTTTCTTCCCACTAATTCTCCCAGGACAGTTCAGTGCTTGGAAAATGGAGACAACATATTATTCACTTTTGCACCTAGCACAGTCCCTATAACGTAGTAGATGTTCTGTAATTGTTAATTGATATGAAATGAATGCTCAGGTGAACAATTTGTTCTGAGCCCTATTATGTCTGCTGTTTATTTTCCCCACAAGTCCTGGTCACCTTGCTAGCTAACAAGCCAGCAGGGATTCAGTTCTCATCAATGACCCATGACCATCCATGATGGTCCAATCCAAGTCAGACCCTGACGGAATAGAACATGGGAGGAGGTAGAGAATTTTGAGGTGAAAAAACTCAGAAGCACTGGACATGTTTTCACTTGCCAAGGCTGGGGCGCAAAGCAACCAAAGGAAAGCAGGAGGACCCTAGGCATTGGTGGAATTCAGGAAAGGTATCAAATGAAAAAGGTGTGTATGGGAGGGGTTAAGAGAGGAGAGATAAGAAAGCTTAACATGCATGATAAGCATACAGCTTACTCTGGATCTTCTTTTTCTAAACAACCCACCTCAGCCCTCCTCTTCCCCGTGCTCCATGCACATCTAATCTCAACTACAGCCTTGAAAAAATTTTTTTAATTAGAAATCATTGTAAAATAATTACTTCCAATTACTGCATAAAAACACAGCTGATTTGTAGTTATTCAACATAAATTAGGCATCCACTTTTATTCAAGGCAAAAGTGGTAAAAAAATTAACTTTTCAATATATACACTAGATAATTTCAAAATGCAGAGGTTTATGATCCTTCTGCTTTAAGACCGACAGACTCACAAAATCAAAACCTATTCCCTATTTACTCCATCAGTATCTTCTAGAAGGAATAAAGTATAAAAATAATTTTTTCCTTTTAGCCTTGAACATAATGCTTTAAAACTTAGGTTACTATTTATGAGTACCTAAAGTAGCTTTCCACCTCTCTATCTGTGCCCCTGGGTCTTGCTTATTATGATAAGAATTCCACTGAAAGAATTTGGTTGCTGATTGAGGTATCTAACAGTAATGTAATTTCCCATATGGGTAAGCAATTTCTTTTCATTGTTAAGATAATTTTATGGGGAGGAGGGCAATAATCATTCATTTAGAAATTACTCTTCAGAATTAAGTATTACACTAGATACACAAACAATATTAAAAAGAAAAGTCTTCCCTACACACATACACTTGCTACAGCTTCTCATGGAATTAAAACCAAACAAACATGTTGAGGGCTAAAAAGGGAGAAAACTGAGTGAGGGTGTAGGAGGAGAAGCACTTATCATAACTAAATTTAAAAACATGAAGTAATTATTTCAGCAGAAAACGATCTACTGACCTGACCAGTACCTCAGAGAAGTTAGAGTCTTAAGTGTTTCTCCTTGTCCCCATAAGCATGACTCGGCATTTGGAATGAAACTATGTTTACTGTCTTTCAGATTGAGGGTGTCAAATAACTTTGGTGCCACCTAACTCTTCTCATGTGCCTAAGGAAACTTCAGGACTATCCTAAGTTTTCAGTCTCACATGGCTACCGAAATCCGAAAAGCTTTCCCCTTTTCCTTCGTTCCTATGTAAACAAAGCCTAAATTCGCCTGCCATTAATTTATCTTGCTTTTGTAGTGTTGTCAGGTAAATTTGGGTTATTTTCTATAGTCTAGTATAACAATACAAGCGAGAAGTTCTTCCCTTCCCAAGCCTGGAGAGTAGGCTCCCTGACGCTTAGACATCTTCAACCCAACTGCTGGGGGTGACCTTTCCCCCAAATGGGGAACCTTTCATTGGTGATTCTATTACTCACCTTTTATGACCATTTACCACCTGCCCAGGGTCAACTGTTTTAGTCCCTGCCCACTTCTACAGAGGAGCACATTTTCCCTGAGTGTTCATTGGTTATCAAAGCTCATAATAAAATTATGGAATGTAAGGATTGAAAGGGGCCATAAATGTTATTAACTCACAGACTTTTGTTTTACAAATGATGAAACCAAGGCCCAGAATTATTAAGTACTTTACCTAAAGTTACAGAGTTAGCCTAACATAGAGCCAAGACTAAAATGAGAAACTGCTTGGTATAGAGAACAGTGTGTGGGCTTCAAATCCATCCTCTTCTAAGTTATTTAACCTCTAGCCACTCAGAGCCTCAGTTTCCTTATCAGTGAGAATATATTGAGAATAGCAAACATTCAATACTACTTACTCTGTGTCAGGCACTAGTCTTAACAAAGTACTTGTAATCTTTAATCCTCAGAATAACTATGAGTTTTTTGGTTTCTTGGCTTTGTTTTTACAAACTGGGAAACTGAGGCACAAAATTGTTAAGTAACATGCCCAAGATAACACAGCTAGCAACAGCCAAACTGGAATTGAATGGGATAATATATGTAAAATGCCTAACATGTAGATTGTCAATAAAAGTATCACCAATGTCATTTCCCTACCCTGAACCCCACACATTCTGACTCATGGTCCAATACAGGGCCAAGACACCTTTGTTCTGAGCTTTGATTGCTGTGTATGCTCACATCTTTCTTCCATTCTATTATTTTAGTACTTTACATAATTTAGGAAGTACTGTATGTACCTATAATCTTATCCATTGTTAACAACAGTTACAACATTAAGAAGATAACCAAACATTAAACAAAGACTTCAAGTTTACTACGTACAAAAAAAAAAAAAGCCCACTAATATGGAGTTTCTAGAAGATTAGCAGTGCTGTCCAGAAAAATCTTAAATCCTTGAACAGGACTGGACCAGTACCTTTGGGGCTTGGAGATTAGAGCAGGTCATTTATCATTTAGTGGGCCTCCACCTCCTTGTTACTTGAATTCTTAAAAGCAGAACTATAGACATCTAAAAATATCCAACAGAAAATCTTCCCACGTCAGTGATTTCCAAAGAGTTAGGATCAAGAATGAGGTAAAAATACAGTATATGATCCTTGAAAAGATGAAATGAAAATACTAAATATATTTTAATAGGTTTAACCCATATTTTAATGGGTTCTTTAAGGTTTATTTCTGCTTTATAAGAATCTGGGAAAGTATTCTTGAAATAAAATGTTAAGGCATCAATATAAAGTGACACCAGGAAACTTACTTAGATGTAAAGGTCTTGCGGGTAAAGGAAATATGAACTTCCTTGGGCAGGCATCCACTTTGTTCTTTGGACAAGGCAGCAATGAAAACAAATGTTGGTGATATAAATTGAGTAATGTTGTCTCTGGAACATAGCCTCCTATTTAATAGCAGGAGGAAGGTTGTGGGCAAGCAGATATGTCCCAAATAACTCATGCAGAGAACATGAAAAAGTATTAGGTTCTGATGTGGGAGCTGAAACAAAATGGAGGATTGGGTTCTTCAGAGGAACTGTTTATGATTCAGTGAAAGAGGCAAATGAGCCACGAGTAAACAGCCCAAGAAACTGGAGATTTGTTCAGTTCCGTGTCTGAATACCTGTTACATAACCTGGAGATGGCTTCAATCTCAGCAGTAAATGCTTAAAATAAACTTGACTACAGTTTGTAATGTTATAATGTGATTTTTTTTGAATGAATGAATCTGAATAGCAAAAAAATAGAGCAACAATAGCAAAGGACAGGGTTTATGCCTGTGCCTGATTAGCTTTAAAATAAGAAGAACGTTGCGTCTTAATTCAGCAGCCTTGAAGCACGTGGGCAATGACCTAATTTCTGCCAAGCCAAGAGGAAAGCCCTTTACACACAGGGGTATAGGCCAGAGAGTAACACGTGCTGTTCCCTCAGCAAATACCTTGGACTCAGAAGGGAATCTCCTTCATTCCTCCTCTATCAGCAGAAGCATCATGCAAAGCCAAAAAATGAACCATGGAAAAGTAGAGAATCTTTGTTCTGTTATCTTTGAGTTACATATTGAAGTTTATTTTTTAAATAGCTCTTTTGGGGGGCATAAAACAAAAGAAGAGAATGGTTCAATGTAACCTTCATCAAAGAGAAATTTGAAAATGTAATGGAAAGTCTATTAACATTCTCTAGACCACACTGTAAATAGATAATCCCATTTCCTTCTTGCCTAACTTTTAACCCTGGTCAAGTTTCTGAGAACTAAGACAGCCTGACATGTGATAAAAAGCTAGAAACTGATGTCAGGGCATCTGAAAAAACAATTGTTTTCCTAGTAAATTTAGAGTATGTGTGTTCTAAAAATATCTTTCAATAGTCAAATGTGGAGGAAGACACTTTTTCCTGAGCATGTGCTCTTCACTATCAAACTGAGCCTCTCAGAGTTTTGAAAAAGAGTAAAAGTCCAGCCCTCACAAAGATGGCCTTCCTACAGTGGGTCTCAAAGTGCTGCAGGGTGGAATTCTAGCTTTTCCATGATTTTCCTCACCCTAGACACAATTTACATTCCTGCTTTGGAGCTATGTGAAAGCAAATTATCCCCAGGCTTAAGGAGGTAAAGTGAAGACTTAAAAGCTATCCTATTGTAGGCTGAATAGTGGCCTCCATGGAACCTTTGAATGTCACCTTATATGGGGGATGGGGAGTATTAACAGATATGATTTAATTAAGGATCCTGAGATGGAGATGTTTTCCTGAATTATCAGGGTAGACCCTAAATGCAGTCACATGTAACCTTATAAGAAAGAAGTAATAGGGAGGGTTTACACAGACAGAAGAGTATAAGACAATGTCATCATGTACACAGATTAGAGTAATGTAGACACAAGCCAAGGAATGCCAGCAGCTGGAAGAAGCAAGGAATGGATTCTCCCCCAGATCTTCTGGAGAGAGTGCAGCCCTGCTGACCCTGATTTCAGTCCAGTGATACTAATTTTGGACTTCTGGCCTCCAGAACTGTGGGAGACTATATCTCTTGTTTTAAACCACCAAGTTGGTGGTAATTTGTTACAGCAGCAGTAGGAAACTAATACAACTTCTTCCTTCATTTATTTTCCTTTGACACCAACATCAATCTATCTCTGTAGAGCTAGCCCTTCAGTACATCACTGGCACTTGTAGGGTATTCTTCATTCAAGATGCCAAAGCAATTTACAGCCATGTAAATGGGCTCAATTTTCTGCCTTGTGGGACATTCAAGCAATACCAGAAACTTTCAAAATTTGAGAGATGCCTGGATCTTTTTCTCTTTTTTTTTTTTTTTTTGAGCTTTCTAATAAGTGAAGAAATACCAAAACAAGGTTGAAAAAATTATGGTATAATTTGAATGTTACAGTTAGCCAACTAATGCTTAGCAGAAGGAATATGTCGGTAATTGTCCCTATAGCTTCATTTAGAGATAAGAGCAAAATTTTTAATTTGAGGTCTGTGGTAGATGGTTTGACACACTACCCAGATCCTCCTTCAAGCAGAAATTCTTTCACCAGCTGCTGGAAGCATCTCCAGCTGCCAACTCAATGAGAGAGCTGCCTCATTCAAGGCCACCCCTTTCCTGGACTGGTCCCTACCCTGTGACTGAGTGAAGCAGGGGTATAAAGGCTCAGCTGGATAATTGAGAGATAACTCTAATGGGCTGTGTATGCTCCAGAACTCCCTTAGGGGGTGAATGGGGCTTTGTTGAGCTTGCATCACAGTTCTACATCTCCCTCTGTCCACTTCTGCTTCTGCACTCTTCTTTTCACAAGTATCCCTAAAAATAACCTGCATGTCATACTCTGTCTCAGTATCTGCTTCCAGAAAACCCAAGCTGCGTCAGGGCCTTTCATAAATGGGAAGCCCAGGTAACCAAACCCTTGAGTTCCACAGAATTTTAAATTCATTCTTTCTCCTTGCTCTGATTTATCCACCGGGATTATACATTTCTGTCCAGCTCAAATAAAGAACCATTTCCTAGAGCCAGGAGCCTTTGCAATGTGCTCTACCTATCCAAGGGCACCAGGCTTCTCTGAACCACATATAGTTCAGGAGTATGAGTTGCCAAATTTTTCCCCAAACCCTACTTCCTTTCAAGTTTCTCTAACTTATGTGTTTCTAATTTTAGTCAATCAATGTATATTTATTGAGCACCACCTATACACCAGGTACTGTTCTGTTGTTCCAGGGATACAGTGGTAGGTGCCTCGTATCACATAGTCCAGATTGTAGCATGTGATAGGCTCTAGGTTGACCTTTACATATGCCTTCCAGGCAAGGTAAAATGAATTAATTAGGCTAGATGTAAGACAAGGAGTGGTGGGTCTGGGGCAAATTGGAGAGAGCATACCACAGCTAAAGAGATTGCTCTACCTAAACCTGGTGATCAAACTTTGTGCTACCAGCTAGGACAGCAGGTGTATGCTTCCTTATGTGATGTAATATGAAGTCTGCATTATCACCTCGGAATTATTTTTGCCCCAAATGTTTAACCTAAATTAGTCAAGCCTTTAGATCTGAATCCCAATCCACAAGATAACTGACCCCTTCAATGAGACAATGCTGTAGAAGAAAAGAGGCAAGAGCCTGATCTAGAGTAAAAGTGACTTATGTGACATAACTAAATGCAATGCATATGTTTTAATTGGATCCTGGCTTGAAAGGAAAATGAATCTGAAAGAAACTTTGGGACAATGGGGAAATTTGAATATAGACTGAGTAAAAATGACCTTCGGGAATGATGATTGATTTTTTTCTTCAGCATGATCGTAAGATTGCAGTTCTGTAGGAAACTGTCCTTATTTTTAGAAATGCATGCTAACATATTTAGGGATGAAGTAATATAACCATTTTAAGATGGTTCAGCAAAAATATAAATGTATATAGGTATTTACTTTTATAATAAATACGGAAAAATATTAACTATTGTTGAATCTAGAGGTAGGTGAATAGATATGTATTTGTATTTCTACTCTTCAGTTAGCCTTAAGATTTTCATAATCAAAATCTTGAGAGAAAATAAATGGGGCAGCCTTTACACAGCTCTTGCCCATTGCAGTCATGTAGGAATTAGGCCCACTGTTACTAGATACTCTGAATTTTCAAAAGAAGCCGGAAATCTGGGATTTTTATATAAAATGCTTTTCCCACGTAAGAAAATATTAGCAACCACATCTAAAAGCAAATCGACAACAACAACAAAACCTCTGTGCAGGCCTGATACAATGCATTTGGATGCTGAAGGTCTAGGCTCTAATCAGCATCTCTGATTCAGATCTTTGCACCTTAACACTTTTCCTTACACGTTGGCTCTGACCCTCCATCCCTGATTTTCTTCTTTCTCAACGTGACATCTGGCTAACTCAGTCCTTTTCTCACCCTTGCTCTTCTTTTTTCCCAGCTGGCCTCTACTGCTTTGCGGTTTCATTGAGCAGTTGACAGATAATGTGAGAATTAATCAGGCTATGGATTTCTCTGGAGTATCAGATAATTTAGCAAACTGAGAATTGTTTAATAATTATCCTAGGGCACTAAACATTATCCTAATGATCTAAAGTAGTTATTAAACCTTCCCACTTAAGATTATTAAATTGCAACATCTGTCTCCAGGAAGCATTTCTATTGCATGTAATATTTGTAAAACATTTACAACTGCTTTTAGTTATATCTCAGACCCTATGATACGTTTATAGTTTTTTTCCTTATTTAATGGCTAAAAACACTAGGCATGGAGTCCTAAGGGTAACTTGAGTCCTCTGTAGGAGAAGGTATTAGACCTAGGAAAGCTTCCTGGATGACAGGCTGCTGTTTATCCAACTGCACCACGTTCTCTCCAGGCCTTGTTTGCTTTATTAGCTAATTACCAGGCTGCATATTCAACCCAGGTTCCAACTTTATTAAGGGCTATTTACTAGCTAAAATCAATACCGTTTCGATTAGACACCTGGCATTGCTTTTGGTAACTAAGCATTATTTGGGCTTCACTGCTTTTACTCCATCAGGGAGATGGGAAAGTGCTTTGTTTTGATTTTTTACACTTAGTGGCTACTGCTCTTAGCAGTAGGAGATAAAAGGGCAGTTGACACTTGCTTTGCCAAGGCAGAGACTAGGAACAAACAAATAATATTTACTGCACAAGGAAAGGGGCAAAGAAAAATAGAATGACAGCCAGTGATTTTCCTATTTTAAAGCTCTTTTTTCATTAGATAAATCTCTTTGGATATATGTCTGAAACACCAAGCACCACATTAGCCCTAAAAATAAAAAGATAAATAAAATACACTCTCCAACTTGCTTAAGTTGGAAAGAAACAAAATTGAAACAATAATAACTATAAAAGAGTGAAAAGGGCAAAAAGTAGATGTGGAACTGGGTTTTGACATAGCATAGGAAAAGGGAATGATTTATTCTTTCTAGAAAGAAAAATGCCAAAGAAAGCATTTTTGTTGGTGGTGATGGTGAAATAAACAAAAAAGGTCCTTTTTAATATAGGTATTTTATTATGAAAGTACAGTTGTTCCCCTTTATCAATGGGGGAACATTCCAAGACCCCAGTGGATACCTGAAACCACAGATGTTACTGAACCCTATACATACTATGTTTTTTCCTATGCATGCATACCTATGATAAAGTTGAACTTATAAATTAGGCACAGAAAGAGATTAACAAAAGTAACTAATAATAAAATAGAACCATTATAAAAATATACTGTAATAAAAGTTATGTGAATGTGGTCTCTCTTTCTCAAAATACCTTATCGTACAAATTTAATGCCTTTGCCATCTTAACTAAGCACTTACCATACACTGTGGCTGTAACTTCTGCAGTTTGAGGTACAACAACAAAACCAACTCAAACTTCTTTTTCTTTCTTCATAAGTTTACGGTTAGAAGATTCCTTCTTACTGTAGATCTTAGCAACCTCAGCACACGAGTTTTTTTCTCTCTGTATTAGGTCGAGAACTTTCAGCTTCTCACTTTATGGCTTCTCTGGCATATCTGAGTTGCCACCATCACTACTCTTGAGCTTTGGGGCCATTATTAAGTAAAAGAGGGTTACTTGAACACAAGCATGCAACAGCCTATCTGATCTCATAACCTAGATAGCCACTAAGTATAAATTGATTATTTCTGGAATTTCCCATTTAATATTTTAGGACCACAGTTGACCACGGGTAACTGAAACTGTGAAAAGCAAAACTGTGAATAAGGGGGACTACTACTCGAATCCATGGTCATTTTGTAAACATGAAAATATACAGACAAAAAAGAGAAAGAAATCCCTATGGTTCCATCACTCAGATCACAACCATTGTTAATAGTTTGCTATAAACATATTACAAATGTTTTCTATTATGTATATGCTTTCATTTAACAACACATAGAGAACATCTTTCTATGAAAATAAACATTTAGACATGATCCATATCATCATTTCTACTGGCTGCATAGCATTTCAGTGGGAAGATATAATCTATTCAGCCAATCTCTTATTCAAGGACCTGCAAAGATGGCTTCCAATCTATATTATAGACAACACTGCTTTGAATATCTTTGTATTCGTGTCCAAATGATTCTTAAGGATATATGCTTCAAGTGGGATTATTGAGCCAAATCTGATGAACATTTAAAAAACATTTTAACACCTATTATTAGCTTGCCCAAGGAAAGCTTTCAGGTGGAAGGGATACTGGAGCTGGGTGTTAAAGGATAAGCAGAAGAGTGGGAAGAAAAGTGAGAGAAAGACATCAACAGGAATGAGCTCATTATCTTCAAGTTGTTCTGAGGTCATACTCTAAACCCAGGCATCTTTTGGGCTAAATCAATAAAAAGGAACAGTAGTTTTATAGAGAACTCTGAGGGTAATGTAAGGTAAAAGATACAAAGGATAAGGGTTTTTTGTTTTTTTTCTTTCAACACTCGAGAATATGCTACGGAGTTGGAGCACCTGCTGGAATGCTAACATGAACATTTTCATGATCCACACACAACACCAGGCAGAACTTTCAAGGAAGGCAAACCACTGTGACCTCTCAGCCCACTCTTCCAATGCCCACTCAACCCTCTCTCTGTTTCCAGGAAAAGTATAGAACTGTAGGGCTGCTTGATACAAAGTTGTTGATTGTTTTTTGTTCTATTTTTATTTAATGTATGTACAAATAACCTGGACCACTTACATGAAAATGCTTCTCCTTAGAAGTAAAAGGTACCTACATAGATTCTGTCCTGTAAAATCAGGTTGGGGACTAAGGATTTGTATTCTAATGAGCACCCCAAGCTAATTTGGATGTAGGTAGTCCTCAGATTACGCCATGTTGAATAACTCTGCTATATTAGTCCCTTGCTACTCAAAAGGCAGTTCCTGTATAAGCAGCAAAAGCATTACCTGGGTGCTTGTTAGAAATGCAGAATCTCAGACCTCACCCCAGACCTACTAGACAGAATCTGCACTTTAAAATTTTTCCTGGATGATTTGCATGCACATTAAATTCTAATAAACCCTATTCTGTAGGTTAACTGTCAATAAATAAACTGAGTAGATCCAACACAGAAAAAATTTCCCATGAAAAGTAGAAGTCCCATCCATTTGGTTTTTGGGGAGACCAAGAATTCATATACTACTGGGTACTGAGAATATGCATCAAGGAGCCTTGTGTCTCACATTCTTTCCAGCATCACTTGAATAATCTCGGGGGAAAAAAATTCCAGAAGGACAAACCAGTGACATACAAGACTCCTTCACTAACATTCCAGGAAAAGTGATGAGGAAAAATGAGATCTAAATGATCTATTCATAGTTCTCTAGTTAACCCCTTCTATGTGTGTATCAATTTCTAACTCTTTTCTAGGTATGAATGACTTTAGGGGAGGTTGCAGCAAGAAAGATTTAAACAGCTCGAAGTATGATCAATAGATGCTAAATGAAATAAAATTGGTTTTGGTTTTATTTCTCTTGTCAGTTTCTATTGACAAACCTTTCAAATTATAAAATTATGTAGCTGAAACCAAAAACAAATAGGGAAAATGATGGAGCTTTTATTTACCATTACTAGTTGATATTTTAAGAAGTTCAAAATTGGTAGAAATACACCTTGTTGAGTCACGAATTTCATTGTATTAGTCTCTTATAGGAATCTGGTTGGAGACAACCATCTTGTAATCAAATCTGAACATTGTTAGGATGTTGAAATTTTCACTAAGTAGTTAAATAATTATTTCAGATAGGTATGGTGGGATTTGGAATAACCCAAAGGGAAAAATAATATATGTTAGATCAAGTAAAAATTTTGTATCCCACTTCTTGTGTTTCAAATATACTTAGAAAAAAGTTTCAAAGTTTGTTAGACCTTAAAGATGCAATGTAACTTTGGTTGTTCTCATCCTCTAAGTTTATTTTAAATAAGGAAATGTTTGGTTTTGATTAACCGAAAGAAAAAAGAGAGAGAGAGAGAGGCAGGCAGACAGACAGAAGTAACCACAGAGCCATAGAGCACTTATTTATAAGTTTTTGATTAGTACTCAAAAGTATATGTCTCAATGCACATTTCACCATAAAAAATACTCAGGTAAAATTTCTCTAATGCAAATTTAACCATGTTCTGTCTCTTCAGACTTGTTCTTGTTGTTGATAAGGAGGAGAAGGATGATTTAAAAAGACAAAAGAGGTCAAGAAAAAAAGAAAAGCAGAATGGAAGTGGGAGAGATCCAGATGAGATCAGTCAGTAAGGAGGCTTTACGTCACTCAGATATATAAATTTAAAGCCAACAGTTACAAGAAGAAAAAGAGCTGAAGTGCTAATTCTTTTCTCATTAAAACTGGAAAGAAATGCTATTTCTTCCTGAAATCAAGCTTCATTATCAGCTATAATAATTCATGGTCCATTTGACTGGTCTCTGGAAATCTCTTGGTTGTAACTTTATGGTTCATGGTATCATATTTCGCAAACTTTTAATATTTATACATGCCCCTCACTATTTTTGCTTCCCTAGTTAACATTTTTCTTCAAATCAACTTGCTTTTTAAAAAATTTAACCTCTTCCTAAGAAATAATTTCCATGAATTACACATTAATATAAGCAAACTAAATAAATGAAAAAATTTAAATGTCCATATGCACCTCATGCATTTCATGAACCAACAGCATTTGGCAAATACTGATGTAATAGGTGCTCAGTAAATATTTGGTAAATTTAGGAACAAATCTTATTTTTAGTAGCTTGTTTATGAACCTGAATATGCAAGATACAAATAGGAAATCATTGCCCATTCATCAAGATTGTGCTCCAACTCATCAAATCAATCGTAATTTTCATCTTCTGGCGTATGTTTAATTTTATACAACCATTCACAGAGTTTACCTAATTACTGGTATTAATCAAATACTATTTTGTAACTTTTCAGTGTTCCTTTTTATTGATCATTCACCTTGCAAAGAATGAGATCTAAGGAAAAAAAAAAAAAAGAAAGTGATCCCAAACCAAATTCTGAGTAAAATTGATTGATTCATCCTTCAGTGAACACTTACTATGCGTGAGACATGGTTCTAGTTTCTGAAAATGCGAAGATAAAAAAAGACTTAATCCTGATTCCAAATTGCTTAAAATTTCATGAGAAAACAAGTCTGTTAAACAGATAAATGTCATTCAGGGCAATACATGTTACAAGAGAGGTATGTATCAGTGCCTCAGGAGTACAAAGGAGTGACCAACAGTGCCTGAGGCCCGCCAAGGTGAGGTTTCAGTAGAGTCATATATTAGCTAATCTCCAGGATCTGGCACCATACAAGGCACTCAAGAATCATTCATAAAACTCATGAATAGTGAAGGAAAAGAGTCAGATGTTAACCACTTGGATAAACAGGAAAAAAATCAATCCAGATCTAAGCTGTCCAGTATGCCAGGCAAATTAGTTTGAACTTTAGAACAAAGTGATATAAAGCATGTGGAGACTTTGGCATATTTTCATTCAATTTTAAACAATGAATCCTAACACACGTAATCCAAATTACGTTTAAGTAATATTTTTTCATTTTCCAATATGATTTCAAAGGATGAGTTATTTTAACTCTTATACAAGTGAGATTATTGGGAAAAGTATAAAATGGGTTAGAAGAAGACCTGTAATCTGATGACAGCTCTACCTGTAACTGGCTCCTGTCCTTAGTCAAACTACAGCCTCTTTGGGCCTGAATTTTTCTTAGATTTGGAAGCATCTAACATTGGGTTGTAGTTGCAAAACACATTCAGAGTCTAACTACTTCTCACCATTGTCATTGCTACCATCTGTCCCAGCCGCCATGATCTTTTGCATGGATTATTGGAATAACCTCTTACCTTGACTCATTGCTGCCTTTCTTGCCCCCATTCACTCTATTCTCAACTCAGCAGCCAGACTACTTTTGCTAAGTAATATCAGCTTAGTAAAACTATTCCTCTGCTTAAAATCTTCCAGTGACATTCCGTATCATTCAGCGCAAAAGCCAAATTCCTTGCCATGGACACCATCTGCCCACCTATCTCCCTAATCTCATCTCCCATCACTTTCCCCTGCCTCCATTTCATTCCAACTACAGGATCTCCTTCCTGCTTCTTAAAAAAAAAGCACCTTCCACCTCAGGGACCTTGGAGTTTACACTTTATATTCTCTCTGCAAGAATACTCTTCCCCCTTGACACATCTTCCCTCGGATGTCACTTCCTCCGTGGGGCCTTCCCTCACCACCCTATTTACAATTTTAGTCCTTATCAACATTATATAACCGCTTTCCCTGGTTTATTTTTCCCATTTATTGCATCTTTTAAAAATCTCCCCACTTAGAATGTTAATGCCATGAGGGTAGGCATTTTTGTCTGTTTTACTCAAGGATGTATCCTCAGTGACTTGTAGAGTATCTGGCACATAAAGGTCTCAAAAAATATTTTATGAATGACTAAAGTAATTAGTAAAAAGTAAAGACTTTGAATTAGACTTCCTTCTTGCTCTACTCTTCCACAGTTGAATAATAGCATGTGTGGTCATTATATTGTCTAAAAGATGGAGGAAATAGGAGCATATTAACTCATCATCATAATAATGTAATTTCTGAATCTAGTTAGATATTATGTAATATCTTTATGCTCTTATTTAACAACGTATATTAAAGACCTGCTGATCCCTTCTGGGACTGTCACTGCTATTTAGAATATATATGAAATAATTGATGATATCCCCTGTTTTTAAAAATACAAATGGCGTTGAAATTATAATCATTTAAAGAGTAAGTACTCATTAAAGTTATGCTGGTATTAAATAACTGAAAAAGTTTTTAGATCTCATCCACTTTGAATGTAAAAGGTTGATTTCTTTTTAAATAAAGCTCACCAATAATATGCTGCTGATAAAGCCACTGAAATGTCACAGAGCTACAGAGCTAGAAAGTAACTTGAGATCATTCGGTTCACACCCTTTCCATAAAGCATGTGAATATCTAGACTATTCAGGACCAATGTATTCCTTAGGACAGAAACACACTTAGATATATCTATAAGAAACATTATAAATACTTTTAGATAATAGGTCTATTCCGTAAATTTTAATGTGAATGTTTGACCTCACATGTCGATTCTCTCTCCTTGTGCTTTAGGATCAATTATTACAGAACTGTTGGGTTTAACTTTCAGTTTATATACAATTTGAAGAATTAGAAACATAGGTAAGCAGTAAATTGTATGTTATTTATGTTTTAGTCTGCTTTAAAATATCAGTTCTGAAAACAGTTTCACTTAGAATGCTAAAATGAAAGTAGATTAATGACATGACATATGTTCTCTATATTTTTATCACCATTTTAAAATTTAAGTAACAGCAAGAATGACATCAAGACTCTATCCTTCAATTGTAAGGAAAAATCAAGCTTTGTCTCCAAGTGATTTGTGCATTTGCATCAAAGCTTTTAAATTTAACATTGCAAATTATTTAAAACGAAGTGACAATTTCTGAGGCAAACTAAATCCAATTGAATCCTTTCTGTTGATTCACTAATTGTGTTAAATATAGAGATCACTTTATCTACATTCTCCACACTCCCATGGAAGAAAATTCAGGAATTGAGAGTGAAAAAAACCTTATGCCTCTGTGAAATGGTAGTTTTATTTTTTTAACCTTCAGTTTCTACACTATTAAAACAAGGAAATGTTAGCTGTCACCGGATTGTTGCAAAGCAAAATGCCTGCGAAAGTACTTCATGACGTAAGTATACTATAAACATAAAAGGCCATCATGATTATTAGTTTTGACATCATCCCTACCAAAATAGCTGCAAAAAGTATAAGCAAAGATTATGAAGTATTGATGAAATAAAGAACGGCCTTTTTGGCTAACTCAGCAAAAAATATATTTTGGATACTATGTCATTTCTTCTCTCAGTTTCATATTTATTGGTCCTTATAACTATGTAACTCATCTTTATACTGATTATAAGCAGGTTTTGCAATATTGGTTCTCACTTATTATTATTAATAACTAACATTTACTGAGCTAAGTTTATTATTTGCTAGACACTGTGGGAGAATTTTTTATGTGTTGGCCCATTTACTTCTCACAATAACCCTAAGAGGTAAGTCCAACTGTGTGCACATATTATCAAGGGAAAAACTGAGACAGAGATGTAAATGCCTTGCCTAAGTTCAGAGAGCTTGAGATGGAAATGGGATTTAAAACTTGGCCTGACCTGATCCTGAACTTTTTACTATTATATCATGCCACAAGTGTTCCATACAACTGTCTACAGGTACTTTCTAAGGGGTGACTGATAAAGCCTGCCTCTTTATTACTCAACACTGTTAGGAGAAGCTTTGGGTGTTCTGTTTTACCAGTGTTCTCAACTGACTTGGGCAAGCACTTTCACTCAGGATAGTAAACTAAGCCAAGGAAACTACTTAGTATCTGAGCAGACTTAGCTTTTCTGGCCAGGCACAATATTCCTCAAGACCATGAAGGATCCTATAGGAAGAATTACTATCAATGATTCAAACATTTGAATGTTATTTTAATAGTATGTATTAGTGCTATAATATGGGATCATTAAGTCAGAATATGGCAATTATATTTAGAATTCTTTATCCTTCTGAGGAACAACTACAGGTTTAATGACCCTTAAGGTCATAGTAGAAGACATCTGATTAGCTTGATGCCTTCCAGCTACCTGGTGCTAAAGGAAAAACTGCTAGTAATATCCATTGATGCAATTGTTTAATATATAGAACTTAAAATAACTGGAAAGTTATACAAATCAAATACAGAGTAAATCTGTTATGGGTCTGTTATAGACCAGTTGTCAAGAGTATAAGCTCTGGAGTCATATTTCCAACCCTCCACTTACTTAAGGAAGCAAGTTACTTAAACTTTAATTTCCTTAATCTGTTAACTACAAGTATTCTAGTTTATGGTAATTATTTTGCCGTTAGTTCAAGCTGAACAAAGACTAATTTCTTAAAAATACTGTACGCAGTTTTAGTTGTTTTCACCAACCCTGTTATTTTTCTTCCACTACATAGGACTAGTCTTAGAAGTGTGAAAAAAAAATCACATTAAATTGGAAGTAATTTGTCTGTTAGACATTCAGTTAATTGACCAAATGAAATATTCCTTTCACCAGTGCAATATCCTTTCTGGGTAAATATTGTATATACATAACAGAGGAAAGGGGAAGAGTGAAGAGGTCTCCAAGTAACTAATAGCAGTATTAACCTTTTAAGCATAAACTCAAGATAAGATGGTCACGAATGTTAAGGATCAAAACAAAGTCAAACGGTATATGACTTTGCAATACAGCCCCTTGCAGTAAATGAAGGTAAAGAAAAAATAAAGACAAATGTGTTAATGGTTCTTAGTGTTCAACCAAAGTTAAATCTGTAAGTTTCTATTAAGATATCTTACCTCCACAGCTTCTGTGCTAGGATGACTCAATCCTGGATGGAAAAAGTTCAAGGCATTTACAAACAACTCAAAAGATGGATTTGTCCATTATAGTAGCACACGCTTAGAGAAAACTAAATCTGTGCAAAATGCTGAGGGGACACGAAGTTATTTAAGATATCGCCTTGGCCCTATTCTCTAGGCCTATGGCATCCAATCTGGGGCCTTAGGAACTGAGCTGAACTGAACCTTCAGAGCACTGGGTTAAAGGAGATAAATGCCCCAAAGAGGAAGTACCAGGAAGCAAGGAAGTTGGGAATCATTTCCAAGAGCATGTCTGAGGGCCATAAGGACGAGGAAACAACAGAATACACACCAAAAAAAAAAAAGGCAGAATTTGGGAGCAGAGGCTCTGTGGTGTGCCAGCACTAGCAGGGTTGGCACAGGATGTGCGGGTTCGAACACAGGGAAATCAGATCTTTCTGTCATCTACTGTACTACGATTTGTCATGAATACTCTCTAGTTTTGAACAAAAAAGGATGTTTGGAAGATAATTCACCCCTGGTCAGAGAGGCTTTCTTGCCCTTTCATGTTATTTAGCATACACTGTATATTCTAAATGTAACCTAGAGATGACAGTCTGAGCCCTTCTCATCCTTGGTTGAGTTGCATATAGCTAGAGTGTGCCTCCCTATTCCACGCCAAGTATCCCCAACCCCTTCCCAGAGACACATTGTTTTTCCTTTTGATATATTAATAGCCTTGATAAAGTTATAGCTGGTTCCAGCTCTTCTGTTCCTTGCTTAGAAGATCGTTTCTGCTGCCTATAACATA
The DNA here is from genome assembly GCF_028023285.1 of Balaenoptera ricei. Lineage (NCBI taxonomy): Eukaryota > Metazoa > Chordata > Mammalia > Artiodactyla > Balaenopteridae > Balaenoptera > Balaenoptera ricei. The sequence goes on along the minus strand of NC_082645.1, from coordinate 46,311,976 downwards.
TCTTCCTTATTATTTAAATCCATTAAATGGCCAGACACCTTTGTTCAAAACTAGAGAGTAGGTTACTTTGCACATGTAATTCCCAATATCAATCAGAATATCTGAACACTGACTTTATATCCAACATTGCATTAGGGACTGCTGAAAAGCAATCATGCAAACAAAACCGCTGTATAAAACTTTCTCTGACTACAAGTACGATGTAATAGGAAGGTATGAATAAGAGTAAAAAATATAAATATTTTTTGTCAATAATTAAGAGCTAAATTTTGACAGGGACTAGAAATACTGAAGGAGCTCAAAAAAGGAAAATACAAATGAGGTTTGTTTATATACAAATACTCTCAAAAATCAATTTAAAAATGAGAAACATTCTAGCAAACGGGGCTCATCAATAGAGGATTGATTACATTATGTTCTCTCTCTCTCTCTCTCTCTCTACCATGGAGGACTCAGCCGTTATTATAGTAAGGGCAGATCTGCCTATGCTGAAATGGATATACAGAGAGATAGGTTAAACAAGAAGTTATTAGTGGCTGAAAATTTTAAGAACTGGATTTAGGAAATGGGGAGGAGAAGGAATACTAGAATGGAGGAAAAATTTTACTTTCAATTTTATACCTTTCTGTGTTGTTTGCATTGTTATAACATATATGCTTTACTTTTTCTTTTTCATCACTTTTTGAGCTGGGGAGAGCTCAGTTATCTAGAGTTGAGCTACTTATACTTTCTGTTCATGATTCATTATTATCATTGGACCACACCTCTTTGTTGTTTTGTTCATATATTTATTCACTTTTATCCCCATATCCCTATTCCATTCCCTTTGTCTCTCCATAAGCCATCACTATATTGTGTTTAATATACATCTTTTTGTTTATATGTGACCTTACAAAACATGTTTTGCATACATTATTTTATTTTATTTTAAATTTATTTATTTTTGGCTGCGTTGGGTCTTTGTTGCTGTGCGCAGGTTTTCTCCAGTTGCGGTGGGCAGGGGCTACTCTTTGTTGCATTGCGGGGGCTTCTCATTGCGGTGGCTTCTCTTGTTGCAGAGCACGGGCTCTAGGTGTGTGGGCTTCAGTAGTTGTGGCACGCGGGCTCAGTAGTTGTGGCTCACGGGCTTAGTTGCTCCACGGCATGTGGGATCTTCCGGACCAGGGCTCGAACCCGAGTCCCCCCCCCCCCCGCCTGCATTTGCAGGCGGATTCTTAACCACTGCGCCGCCAGGGAAGCTGTACATACATTATTTTTAAACTTACGTAAATTAATTGTCATATCTCATTTTCCCCTAGCCTACATTATTCACTGGGTATCATGTTTTTGAGAGCATCCATGTTGCTCTGTAATACATCTAACCCACTCCTTCTGCATGCTGCGTACAAGCTATGGTGTGTGCCATTACCATCCAAGTGCGAGGCTCTGGGTGACTGCACAGGATGTACCTGAATCTAGCAAGGTTTAGAAAATGTGGTTGCAACTGGGATGTTGGTGAGCAAAAGAGTAATATAATGAAATCATTGTTTAAAAAAAATACAGACTTCTCTTGGGAGTAATTATGCAATATGAAATTTTCAATGCACTTACCCTTTGACTCAGCAGTTGCACCTCTAGGAATTTATCGTGTACATGTTTCCTACTTGAGCAAAATGGCTTTTGTTAAAGAGTATTCACTGCAGTGTTGTTTCCACTAGCAAAAGATCAGAGACAGACAGACTAATTGTCCTCTGCTAAGGATCTGGCTAAGGTAATGATGGCACCTTCATGCAATGGACATTCTCATCATCTTCATGCATCATAACATTACAGCTGCAGTCTTCATTTACCTGCCTTGACCTAAAGCCTTAGGAAACTTGGCCTTGGGGCACCATTTGTGATCGTGAGATGGAATAAATAATGTTTTAATTCCTAGCCAGTAAAGGGCAGTTAAAAATGATAGAGCCATGAAAAAGAAAGAGGTAGCTCTACATGCATATAGAAGGAAATTTTTCTGAGATCTATTTTTCTGAAAAAAAAAAGAGAAAAGAAAGAAAGAAAAGGCAATGAGCACAACAGTGTGTATGGTATTGTACCATTTGTGCATAAAAGTAGAATGCTATATGTGTATCTATGTAGAATATCTGTGGAGGGAAACACAAGAAATGAATGACTGCGGGTTGCCTGTAGGAAAGGGAACCCAGGAACTGGACTGCGGTGGGGTGAAGAGTTACCTTATTTTTTTTAAGACTTACTTTTTAATGTGTATTCTTACACCTTTTGAGTTTTTTACCATATGCAGGGGTTACTTCCGAAAAAATATATTTTAAGAGACCAAATGACTTGAGAGGAAGAAGAGGGAGCCCTTGGGAAAGGAGGGGAAAGCCACTTCTGCCACTAGATGGTGAGAGACCAAGTGACACAGCTCAAGAGTATTTGAATAAACGCTGCATCCAGAGATGGGTGTCAAAAGAAAAGGATAAAGAATTCACACCCATATAGCCTGAGGACTCTGTATGGATTTGAAATTAATTCAATTTTTGAACCAGCAATAAAGGAATGATTGCATTTTCAAAATTTAAGGAAATCAGAAACAGAGGGAGGAAGGGAGTGAGGGAAGGAATAGGAGAAGGAGGGAGAAAATTCAACTGGTAACCGTACACAGGATGGCAAAGGAAACCAGGGGTTTCCCAGGCAACCCAAGGAGTGAGCTGATAAGGGTCTGCACTAGGTAGGAGGGAGGGATGGGCATGAGGAGGAACAGCAAGGTTCAATGCCATTTTAAAAGGGGGGAATCGGATGTGTTGACTAATTGGACATGCTGGAGGACTAGGAATGAGCATATCGAGAGCCGGAGGATTCTGCAGTGACAGCTTTCCAGGAAAAATTGCTGCATTCTCAACATCTTGCATGCATCTTAGAATTACACCTGTATTCTTCATTTCCATGCCTTGATTCTAATCCTTAGGAAAGTAGGCCTTGGGGTACTACTTATGATTCTAAAATGGAATAAGTAATGATTTAATTCCCAGCCAGTAAAGGGCAATCCAAATGACTGGTTCCACCATTTCCCCAGGGCTAGTTTGTAACCTGGGACAGAAATAAGCTGTGTGTATTAAATCAATACAATCACTCACAAGGTTAAAAAAAAAAAAAAGTCATTGCTTTGGTGGCTATGCATTCTATGAACTACTTCTGCTTCTAAATGGTTTGCTTTCTTCAGCTGTAAGCCTGGCCACATTTCCATGGTGAGCCAACACCAGGCAGGACCAGGTGCCTTGAGCAAGTGTCCCAAGGTGCTATGATATGAATTACAAGCCCCTGCCTGGCCCATGGGGCTGTCACAAAGACCAGGTTTCCTAAGAGACGTGACTGTGTAACCTTTCATGGCACTCCCTGCTTTCTTCCTCTCGGCCAGCCTCAGCGGGGGCCACTCATCAGAGCCTGGGAGCCCGGCAGACTAGGGAAAGTGTTAGTGTGTGCCATCTTGTGATCTTTCCATGCTTGACCATACCAAGGGCAAAATCACCGCCTGCCACAGCATCTCTGGTGTGAATTCAGAGTATATCCCTGAAACACAGTAATACCAGTATTTGTCATGATGTGTCACTCAGAATTAGCAAAGGGGGAGGGTTCTGCCTGCCTGAGAAGCCATGTCTCCACAGATTCCAGACAGCCCACTCCCCTGATTTTCTCCCTTTGTCCCCTCAACTCCTGCCACTCCCTAAAATAGACCTTCCCAAGGCTCTGCCCTCAGCTCTCTGCTCTCTCTGTGATTCCCTCCACATCTACATTCTTCCTTTTCACTTCTGTGTAGTCAACGCCCCACTCCACCTTGGAGCCTTGATTTCTTCGGATCTAGACGTCAGCTGCCCAGTAAGGGTCTCCCCCTACTTACCTCAGTCAGTATTTCCAGAAGTGAACACTTTACCCTTTTCTTCCCGTCCTTTCTTCTCCTGACTTCCCTACAATACACCACTATTCTCCCACTCACTTAAGTTGGATTTCTAGATTCATTTTTCTTCTTCCTCCTGCCTTGCCTCATGCTAGAGACCTCATGCCTCTCCACTCCCACTGTAACCACTTCTTAGGTGAATTTCCCCACTTTTAGTTTCTCTTACTTCCATTTCTCTGACACACTGTTGCCAGGTCATGTCTCCAAATGCTCTGATCCTTTCCCTGCTCAAAAAATGTTAGGTGGCTTCCTTTGCTACAGAATTAATACTAGTCCAACAAACTAAGGATGGGTCCTTCAAACTTTTTGTATGGCTTTTATTGTCTCTTGGTCATTCAACCACTGATGATGAATTTCTTTAAACTCTTCTTAAACTTTCATATTTTCAGCCTATAGCACATTCTGGAGTAATGAGTTCTCTAAATTTACTGTTTGGGGTAAAATAACTTCTCAATTTGTGTTGTTCAGATGCAAGCAATATAAATGTTACTCAAACTGACTTAAAAAATAAAAGACAACTTATTGTATAAGGACAATTTACTGACTCATATAAACGCAAAATCCAGAATTTGTTCTAGTTAGGCATGGCTGCTTCTAGGGGCTCAATGTCATACTAGGGGTGGGTATGTCCCTCTCTCTTTTGGACAAGCAAGATGGCCACAAACAATCCCAGCTATACATTCAAGCTGTTTGCCCACCACATCAAAAATATAGTCTTTGCTTAAAGCTCTGGAAAGAAAGTTCTGGTAAGGACTCTGATTACCCCTGCTATAGTCACATATCATCTCTATTTAAGCACAGTGGCAAGGGAAAATATTTGGGTAGACCTATCACTGTGACAGAAAAATAGAGATGAAGGGGCAAGTTAGCCTCACCGAAATCTCAAGGTATTGATTCTCTACAGAATAGAAGACTTGTACCAGAAAGTGTATGAACTGCTGCTGGACACACACACACACACATACACACACACACACACACACACCCTGCATGCCTTTGGCTGCGTGTAACAAAATACCCAGCTCAAAGGGGCTTAAACAATAAAGATCCTTAATTATCTGACCTAACCTAAAATCCGGCTGGAGAAAATTCCAGGATGGTGCAATGTCTCTTTCTTTCTGCTGGGTCATCCTCAGTCTCCCTGCAAGTCACAAGATGACTGGGGCAGCTCTAAGCATTATACCTCACAAGGCAGTGTTACAAGCAAGAAAGAAAGGGCTAAAGAGATCTTCCATACACACCGTCTTTCCCTAGCTGACCATTCTTTTCTCTCATTGGCAGGAACTGTCACAAACCCATCCCGACTCAATCTTTGGAAAGGAAAATGGGATAACTGGCTTAATGCACCACATTTGTCCCTAGAGCTAGGTAGCCTCTTCCAGACTTTTAGGAAGAAAAAAAGTAAAATAGCCTTTGGTAGGTCACTAATAATGTTTGCCATTAGATCATACTTCTTATTTGATTCCTTCCACCTGTTTAAAATTTTTGTAGTGTTTCTCATGCTGATGTTTTTTTAGATTGCTTTTTTATTTTGAATCATAACATTTCAGAGTTCAAATGAACTTAGGTCATTTAGTTGAGGGCTTTTCAATGTTTTTTTTATTCCAGACTTGTAACCCATCAAACAAATGCAAATAAATGGGAGAGTTTATAAATGAGCTGGTGAAGTGAGGGGCCGGGGAAAAGAAGGTGAGGCCCCAGTAGCTAGTGGCCCTGAGGCACTTCTGGAAAGCTAGAGCCCTTCAGAATGCAATTTTAAAACCTCGTCTCTCCTCTAGTTCTCTTATTTTAAGGAACTGAGGTTCTGAGAGGTGAAATGATTTGAACTTGTTCTTCCATGGGTTACTAAGATTGTAGTCTAGATTTCTTGATTCTCTGATCTCTTTATATCTTTTACATCTTTATAATTCTGTCATGTATTTTTCTTCAAATTCTGCTTTGTATGCACACACTAAAAAAAAGTTCTTAAAAATAAATCTTGATGTAGAAGTTCTTACATTATTTCAGCAGTGTGTTATGATCTTTCTTTAACTCCACTCTTGATATACAGTGTTCCTGAGCTACACATGCAGTATTTCTGGTGTAACTACACAGTGATTTATTCTGTTGTAGGCAGAACAGGACAGTGGCTAAGCAACCAAATATTAAACATGATACCACTTGTGTTCCAATCTTGCCTATTCTCATTTGTTAAGTTAGGGTAATTATAAAAATACCTACTTCACTGGGTTGAAGTCCATATGTAATGCTATTTACATAGCCCAGCACATAGTAAGTGCTATGTGTTTTCTGCTATTTTCTCATGTATTTCCCCCCCCCCCCCCCCCCGCCCAAAATTCTTCTTGGCTAACAAAGATCCTGCAAATCTCTGGGAATTTCCCTCTCAGAGATAAAGGGCCAATAATGCCTAAATCCAGAGTCTTCTATCTTATATTTAGACTCATTTCCACGAATGAATTTCCTTCACTTTAATTTCTCCCCCTTATATATATTTGGTGTGTGGTTTGCAATTTTACACTTCATGGAAACTAAGGGTAAATGATCACACTCATATTATTAGAGTAGAAAGGGGTCCCAGGATCAAGTCTCTCACTATGAAGGAAGGGGCAGTTCAGAGAATTTAGGTGACTTGTCAATCACCAATGCTCCAAAGTTCCCTGTTCAGATCTCATAGTTCCAATATACTCTTATAACTTGGTGCCCCGTCATCCCTACTCCCAAACCCTGACAAATATCTTTATGTATTTGTCTGAATAGCTAAGATAAGAAAAATAAAAAGGGAGTGGTTGTTTTAAATTATCTAAATATCTGAAGATACAGCTAAGTAATTATGTAATCTTGTGTATACATGACAAAATTTTCATTTGCCTCCTTCACCAAGGACGACTTCGGAGGAAAGAATCTCCTCATAAGCTTCAACAGAAGTAAGTATAATGAGATTTTTATGTAAATGTTAACTCAATATTTTATTATAGCTATTTAATTTTAAAAATCCATTGCTTCCTCTGATGTTGAATACATAAATTTATAATTATTAACATAAAATAATCAGTACACACGTGAATATCTATCTAGTAGGGTATAGAAGAAACTATTTTCTGTAAGCATTGGTGGTTCAGTGGTAGAATTCTCGCCTGCCACGCGGGAGGCCCGGGTTCGATTCCCGGCCAATGCAACTACTAACATTTTTCTATCTTATCCCATTTTTCCCATACATCTCAGATCCCCAAAACAAGTTCAATAAAAACATAGAAACATTGATTTTACGCAAATGAAGAGAGACAAATCAACGATAATTTCCCTTTTCACTTTTTCTTCGAGCAGTCGAAACTGCCGATTCCCTGAGATTTGCCGTATTTTTCGGGCCTTTCTTTTAGACGTTTTTGGGGGGCCCTAGGATATATGAGCAAAAATGGGCCACATAGTGTTCGCAGATTTAAAAGATCACGCTGGTTGTCTGGAGATGCCGGGGATTGAACCCGGGACCTCACACATGCGAAGCGCGCGCTCTACCACTGAGCTACATCCCCCAGCCGAAAGAAGTTTTTCTGGTATAGGTATTCATTCAGTCCACCGCTAGTCCAATTGCTACAGTTAAGTTTCAAGACTTTATTTTGGTGAGCGCTTCTGCGACACCCCGCTTCTACCCTTCCTACACCGCCTTAAATTGCTTCTAGGGTGTATCGGAACTCCATGCAGCCAGCGGCGTGGGCCGCAAACTTGACCAGCTCTCGAGCACTCCTGCCGGACGCCTGGAGCTCGACCAGGGATCGGATACCCTGCCCTGCCAGAGGGGCGGGACGTCGGCGCGCTGATCGCCCGCCCGAGCTCGACTCCTCTGCGGGCTGACTGCGCAGGCGGCCCGGAACGCAGAGGTGGGGGGCGGGGCGTTCCGGCCGCCGCTTTGCCGCGGGGTGGAGCCGCAACTACGACGCCGACTGAGGGGCCAGCAGGCGGGCAGAGCCACGGACGCTGCCCAGGGGCCAAAGGAGACTAGCTCCTGAAGCAGAGCGGTGGGGACCTTCTGTGCGCACCCAAAACCCCACCACGCCCCCCCCCCCCCATCTCGGGAGAACGACGTGTTGACGCCAAGTCCCCATAAACTGGGTTTTGTAGGGATTACAGCCAACTCTTGGAGGTAAAAATGACTTCACAACGTGTTCTTTGCGTGGGGCCCAAACTGAAAGAAAGAAAATGACACCGATACCCTCTTTGTAGCTTAATCTTATACAAATGATGATAAAGTCGAGGCGAGGTACCTGCTCAAGATGCACTCTGCTCGCTGTTTGATATTTACACCTTGGACCCTTGGACCCATCTGACTATGTTGTGATAGGAATGTAAGTCACTTAACAGCTACTTTATTGTCCTCTGAACCCTTCCTAACTAACCGCTAATCGTACTCCCAGCCCCAAATGAAGAAATGTACCTCGAGTCCTGTTTCCTTGGAAATTGCCTCTCCAGTTGTTTTGAGTGTTAGGTCATACGATGAACTAACTTACATTATAATGAAATGATGTGTGTTTGACCCTTCCCAGTGCAGTTTAAACTGATACCACCCCAGGGAAGTGAAGGCTGACTGAGAGAAGCCTCAGACACCCTGATGGGAAAGAGCAGGGGAGAGATCTGGTGTCAGGGGAGCTGGGCTACCTTCACTTCCAGCCGACCTGTAAGGCTGACCCAGCAAGCACACGGTGAGGGCCTAGAATTTCCACTGCTTTCCGTTGCAGCAGAGCACCCCTCGTAAATGGAATAGTCAGCAGGCCAAAAGCCAGAGCAGAAAAGCAGAAGTTTCAAAATAACTCTGGGTAAACCACAAGTTTCATAATCAAGTCCTAGATTAAAAATAAATGTTACTGTGTTTGCTTACAGTAATTTCAACAAATAATGGCTCATAATCAGATTTTGTTTTTAATGAGAACAAGCCACATACTGATCTAATACAGCTATAATACAGAATGTTAAAAAAAAAAAAAAAAAAAAAAAAGCCACGTCAGTGGACAGTCATTAAGGAGCTCTACTTCAGACCAAAACATTTCCAAACCAACGCCTGCTTTCCATCCAGAGGCACTAGAACATGAACACCTTCAGCTGACTCTGAGTCGGGAAACAGAGACAGAACCATTTTTCACCAACCAGGGTTTTCACCAGTGCAAATTACAGCTGCAGTATTCAGTTAATTGTAAAGGAAGCACGTTTGCCTTTGGTGACCTCATCTTTGACATCCTCTTTAGGATCCCTTCCTCACATTATGGCTTCTTTCTCCATCACCTGAGGCACTTCTTTTCTGGGACTTTGTTCTCAGGCAAGAACCTTTGTTCTTAAGGTTCAGAGCTAAGCCTAGAGAAGGCTTCTTTTAAATTGTTCACTCCTATTCAAACAGTCCAGGGCCTATCTTGGTGCATTTGATAAAGAAAATGAAGCCAAGCTCTAAAACCAACAGAGAATGTGAAATCGATTTACTGGTCTGGCATAACCCAAGAGAAAGACGGTTTTTTCAGCCATTGTGGTCGATGGGAAAGGTGAAAGAGAAGGCACATTTTTGGATTAGGGAATACTTTCTGGATCCCATCTATTCTATATGCAAACAAAACTGCCCCAGCTCTGCTTGCAGATGAAGAGAGGCTGACCAAGTGTCCAAAATTTTCAAGTATTAAAAAATTCAGTTCTATCTTCCACCCCCAGCACATCTCTCTTGGTTGGGGACAAATTTCCCCAATTCTCAGTCTCTCTCTCTGTCACACACATCGTGCACGCGCGCATACGCACGCGCGCACACACACACACACACCCTGTTCACAACGATTGATCTTACGTCCCCACTTTGAGGCAGGTGACTTTTATCTCTGGTACTGCGTCCCCATTTCCTTTCACGTTCTCGCTTCAGCTCATGGCAATCTTCGTCCAGCAGGTATACAGCATCTTTCCCTCTAAGCTGGCAACGAGTTAAGATGTTTATTCCCAGTTCAAGCAGTAGTTCTTACTCCTGTCTGCACATTAGAATTACTGAGAGGGCCTTTGAAAAATGCTGATACTTGCTTGAGCCCCCTCCCAAACCAATTAAGTCAGAATCACTAGGAGTGGGTCTAGGCATCAGTATCTTTTTAAACTCCCAGGTTATCCCAGTGTGCAGCTAAGCCCGAGAGCCACTGCTTGAGGGCTATTTTCATGACAACAGCAGATGTCTAGTGATGGTTGTTCACTAACTTCATTGTGTTAGTCATTTCACAAAATATACATATATCAAATCATGTTGTGCACCTTAAACTAATACAATATGTTAATTATGCTGCAATAAAACTGGGGAAAAAAACCCCCAAGAGATGTCTATCACCAGTCCAGTGGTTCTCAAATGTGGCCGCACATTGGAAGCAGCTTGCAAGCTTTAAAAAAAATTCTGATGCTTGAATCCCATCCCTAAATATAATTATTTAATTGGTCTGAGGGTGGTCTGGGCATAGGAGTTTTAAAAGGCTTCCCAGGTGAGTCTAATATGCAGACAAGGTAGAGAACCATAGCGTTCCAGTAGGTACTTTCTCAAGCTCTTCACCCAGTTATGTGAGCAACCAAGCCTGCCAAAACTCTGACAGTGGAGGACTCACTGCCCAGGGCCCTGCACATTGGGAAATTAGCATTGCTAGAGGATGAAAGAAGCTAACTCATTCCAACTTCTCCGTATTTTCCTTCATATAACATAAAACTGGTGGAGGCAGGTGTTCAAGTGCTGAAAACAAACATTTCTTAGCTTCACATATCCTGTCTCCTCTACCCCATCCCCATGTTACATGAATGGGTTCCTCCAGTGAGCTGTCCCTGATGATTTGCTGGCCGTTAGAAGGGCTCAGAATGAGACTAGGAAAGGATGGGAGCAGAGCAATCGGCACTTGGCACCTGGGAATGCCCTGTGCTTGTGACTTCCTGGATGAAAAAGGACTGAATTGCTTTACTCAACACTTAAAGGTACAGGCAGCTCTTTGAAATACATTATTTTGCTCCTCAGGGTCATAACTATTAGTAATTCTTCATCACCACAGTTAATTATTAATAACAACCCAAGAGACAAAAAAACTACTGGTTACATTTAATTCAAAGAAAGTTAATAAACATTACTCCTTTCAGTAGTACCCCAAAGTGAAAAATTATAGTGATCATAATTTGATGTATTTATTGAACAGTGTTAGATTCTACTTGGAAACATGCAAATTCTATAATTTAGATTCTGGTTACAAATAGATGGAAACAGAAGGAGGTACATATTTAAGATGACATTTAAGAGAGAAAAGATGTTACAAAAAGCCCATACTTCTGGAAACTATCAATGGTCAGTTTAAGAAAGAGTGTTGTAAGGCTGCAAGGAGAAAAAAAAAAAATCTATCTGTATGGGGTATGAAAGATTTTTCCGAATTTAGATTATCTGCTCAATGACAGGAGTCTCTGTAGTCTTATACTGGCCCATTCACAAAAGCGGGAAATAGGATCTATTTTTTCTTGTGTGGTCTTATTTTACCAACTGAGGTCTTATTTTACCAACTAGCTAGCCCCCTTGAGATTAGGTACTGTATTTTATTTTATATGAATTCCCCATAGCACCAAACACTCACTGAGTTCTACTGAGGCATGTAATACATCCTGGCTTTACAATTTCAAGTGGGAAATTGGCTAAAAGGGTGTTTAAGGGTAAATGGACATAAAGGATTCTATTGCAGTGATGAAGATATTCTAAAAGATATTCTAAAACTGGATTATGGTGACGGTTGCACAACTCAGTAAAATTATCCAAAATTACTTAATTTGATAGTTAAAATGGGTGAGCTTTATGGTGTGTAAATTACCCTTCAATAAAGCTTCAAAAGAGGGGGATGTAAGGGAATGGAATGTGTTAACAATGGAATAGGATTAATGTGACAGTGAGAAGTTACACATACAGATTGCACAACTGATCTGAAACAGAAAACAAAATGACGCACAAAAGAGGAAAAGTGGAGAATGAAAGATTTCCTGTGAATGTAGAAAGAAGCAAACAGTTGTTACATAGATAGGGAAACTACTGTTTCCAATAACTGTTACAAGAATAGGGAATGAAGAGCATTTAGATAAATGTGTGGAGCTTCAGAAAAAATTCTATTGCTCTGCAAATATAGATGTATATATTGCATAAATACAATATAATATATAACATATAATACATATATGTGTTAAGGACTCTGTACATATTTGTTAATGTAAAACATCTCTGATATTAATTCAGTAAACTATTGATTGACTTATGGAAATAGCGATTACAGGAGAAGGAGGTGTCCAAGATGATTCCCAGTATTCTGACTTAAACAATTACATGCACCGTTGTGTCACTCAATGAAACAGAAAACACTGGAGGGAGAGGGAGCTTTATAGGTGGTTATTAATTCCATTTTTATTCTGTTCAATTTAGGGTGCATTCATCTCTCCAAATGGAGATCTTAAGTAGATACTTAGATGATGAATTTGGAGACAAGAAGAGAGGTTTGGCGCTGAAATATATATTTGAGAAGCACTGGTATAGAGAAAACAAAGTCATGGATTGGATGAGACTATTTAGGGAAAGAACAGGGAATGAGACAAGAAGGGACTGAGGGTCTAGCATTGAGGAACTCTAATACTTAAAGACTGAGAAAGGAGAATGAAAAGGAACAGCCAGGGAGACAGAAGGAAAACCAGAGTAAGACTTCAGGGATCCCAACTGGAAAAGAACGTTTCAATAGGGAGATAAGTTTAAAAACACTGCCACCTGAGAAATCAGGTAAAATTTCGATGGTTTAAAATGTCCCTTGGATTTAGTGACATGGAAGTCATTGTTTAATTTTAATAATGGTTATTTCACCACAAAGTCAAACGTTAATTCTTCTAATATATGCCATGCAATTCAGTTATTCTCTCTGGGAAGTTTTTCTGTCTTTCTTCTAGTGGAAGCTCTTTCATGCTCTCTACCTTTTAATACCTACCTTAAAGAAACTATTTCTTTTGAAGCAAATTCATCTGGAAATTAGTGAGATCCAAGGAATCAAGAAAGGACAAGAGACACAACTACCTTTAATCACAGGAGAATTTGCAAATAGGAAAGATTCTTCTTTTTTAATTTTCTTGTCTTAAGAAAAGGTCACATGTATTCATTTACTCATTCATTTACTCAGTGAAGATCTGTTGATCACCTACCATATGCTAGGCACTATGCTTGGAACTGGGGATAAAAAAGTGACAAAGTTAGTCCTGCCACCACCCTGACTGTACTTACGGGTAAGCGAGGAAGCAGTGAATATAAAGAAAGCATTGATAGTACAGTAAAGGCTATGGTAGAAGGAACTAAGAATTCCATGTGAGCACCTAAGAGGAACACATAATCCAGACTAGGGGATCAGGTAAGGTTTCTGTGGAGACTTGAAGTATGAGTAGCAGTTAGCCTACTGAGGATGAATAGGGATAAGGATGAAGAAGAGCAAACTATGCAGCAAGAACAGAATATGCAATGACCTCGAAGCCAAGAAGATCATAAACCTCTCAGGAGTAAAATATATTTTAGTGGGGTGTGTGTGCTGTGTTGTGGAATGTGACAAGGAAGAGAGGAAGCTGGAAAGTAGACAAGGTCCAGTTTATGCAGGGTCTTGTAAATATCGTAAAAGCATATAGAGCTGTGAGAAACCATGCAGAGTTCTACAGAGGAAAAGAACATGAGATTTTATTTTTAGAAAAAGCATTCTGGCTGAAATTTATAGAACATATGGAAGTGGGTCCCAACAGGAAGCAAGGAGACCACTGGAAGCTTCCTTCTGGCATCAAGCAAAGAAATGATGGGCTCAGGCAAGAGATGATGATTTAGAGCTGCACTATCAAATATGGTAGCCACTAGCAACATATGTCTATTGAAATATGGTTAATCCAAATCGAGAAGGTAAAATATCTCATTAGTAGCTTTTTTCATGATGACTACATGTTGAAATGATAATATTTGAATATATTGGATTAAATAAAATATATCGTTAAAATTAATTTCTCTTTCCTTTTACTTTTTATCGTTAATAGAAAATTTTTAATTTTACACATGTGGCTCACATTATAGTTCTATTGGACAACACTGGTTTAGAGACTTTGCATGGGAAATGGAGGAGGAGAAAATTGAATGAATAAAGAGATATTGAGGAAATGGGTTTGGCAGACCTTTTATATCAATTGGATATGGAGGATAAGGAAAAGAAAGGAATAAATGATTCCAAAGCTTCTGACTTGAGCAACTAAATGAAAGAATGGTAGATTGAAGAGGGTCTAGGGATAAGAAACGTTTTTTGTTTTGTTTTTAATTTAAGGTAGAAGAAGATTCAGTATGTTTGAATAAAAATATGGAGTCAGAAGAGAGGGAGACAACAAAGATATGTGAAGAATATCTTAAAAGTCTCCCTTAAAGAAGACACATCTACCTTCTTGAAGCAAGAGAAAAGTGTGAACAGATGGGTTCTGGCATATAGTTAATTGTATAGATTTGGAGGTAGTAAATTTAAGACATTTCCATGAAAAAAGCTACTTCCTTTGCAAAGAAGAGAGTCCACCCACATGGCCTTATTAGACAAGTTATCGTGTTTACAGGGTTGATGAAAATGGAAAAAGTCTAAAGGAGCTGGAAGGATTTCCAGGCAGCACTGAAATCCAGATGAGGTTAAAGAGAGAAATGTGGAGAGCCAGTGGTCAGCAGTAGGCACAGAGAAAGGGGAATGCCAGATTGCCTGGGTAGACATTCTGAAGGTGCCTATGGTGAAAGGACAATGGGGCCAGGAATTTGGGAACTGAAAAGGGTACAACTGAAGAGATGAACATAGAATCTAAGATTTTCCTAAACAGTAATAAAGAGAGGAATGGGTTGACCAGATGCTTGAAGAATTTCTTGAGGTCAAATGAGAGAGCTGTGGTCAGTGGGATCTTTGGAACAAATATTTCAAAGATGGGGAAGTTCAGGGTGATGACATCGCCATGGGAATGGGTATCTAAGGTAGAGTGGAGGTGGTTAATAAAGATGAGATGATCAAGGAATTGAAAGGCTTGAGATATTCACAGGGACATTAATTCACCTCAGGAAGATGGTGGGGTCTGGGTGGAGCAGGCCATGAGCCCAATGCATGTCTTTAAGGAATGGAGACAGGGAGGGGTGGGGATTGGTGAGAGGAGGGAAGTAGATTTATAGTAATTATCCAATACATGTTCGTTTCTTTTAACAGTTCACCTACAAATTAATAATTCTATTTTGTAATTTCACATTAGAATAATATTCCATTCTTTCCACAAACATATGGAAACACCTTTTATCTACTCTCTCTCTCTCTCTCAACATACACACACATTCACACACATTCACATATGCTCCCCACTGCTGATGTACGTTAATCCAGTTTTTTAGACAAAACTGTTTATAGAAATTGGGGGTAAATGTGTTAAATTGTGCATTTTCTTTTTGTGATACAGATAGAAAAAAAAAGATGTACAGTTTCTTAGCATCATTAATAATAGAAACTTTGGGCTTCCCTGGTGGTGCAGTGGTTGAGAATCTGCCTGCCAATGCAGGGGACACGGGTTCGAGCCCTGGTCTGGGAGGATCCCGCATGCCGCGGAGCAGCTAAGCCCGTGAGCCACAAATACTGAGCCTGCGCGTCTGGAGCCTGTGCTCCGCAACAAGAGAGGCCGCGATAGTGAGAGGCCCGCGCACCGCGATGAAGCGTGGCCCCCGCTTGCCGCAACTACAGGAAGCCCTGGCACAGAAACGAAGACCCAACACAGCCATAAATAAATAAATAAATAATAATTAAAAAAAAAATAATAGAAACTTCATAAATGTGCTCAAACAATAGCTTCTAAGGGTTAGAGGCAGGCCATGCTGGTATATGCTGAGGAAGCATCTTTAGGCAGATTTTTATAGTGAAAAGAGTGCTGAACTAGGAGTCGGAAGACCTGGTATCCAAGCAGATTGTCAGTTAGTTATCAGTTAGGTGTTTGGGGCAAAACATTTACCCTCGCTGAATCTCCACCTTCTCATCTGTAGAAGACAGGTGGCTTTTACAGCTCCTGCAACTCAATAGGGTCTTTGTGAGGATTCAGTAAGAAAATGTACTGAAAATTCCTTTGTGGCCTGATAAATACTCATATAAGTTATCTGAGGGGACTCCTGACCTAGTTCCAGTAAAAATTTATCACAGTTCCTACAGTACTGATAATATTCACATTCATAATAGGGAATTATGAACTGAATCAAATTCATGATTGCTGAAGGATGGTTATACTACTTGTTTACTGATTATTGATTATTCTGAACTTTTGTGGGATTTCTTTTCTTGTTTAGAGGAAGTACCAAAATGTAGCACCTCTTTTAGATTTCCCTAAAAGTGTGGACCTTGGGTCATCTCATTGGAGTCACCTGAAATGTTTGTTTAAAACATGGTTGCCTGGACTCAGCATCTAGAGATTCAGCCCTTTGGGCTAAGACTCAAGAACTGTATCCAGGTGTGACACTACACACTATAAAAATTTTATAACAACTTTGTTGAGATATAATTCTCCCATTTATGGCGTACAATTCATTGGTTTTTGGTATATTCACAATGTTGTGCAACCATCACCATAAAATTCAAAGTCTACTGGGTTAGTTAAAAGTTTCATGGAGATGGCTGCTCTGTGGTCCAGGTATAAAGAACCCTCCCCCCACCCCCAAGTATAAAGACAGATAAAAGACAGAATCATCGCACACCATCAGACCGGTCTGCTTTCTGAGCACTGGTGCCCTCTGCTAAACAAATGTTCTGCATTTTACAAAAGGGTTAGGAGACGGTACAGAGAGAACGCCATTGCTGCATGGCCAAGTTGCCAAGCCTGTGGATCAGAAGGCGTTCGCAAGGGGAAAGAATCACGATTAGGCTAAGGTTCCTCAGCTCCTTTTAAGGAGAGCTTTCTGATCTAAAGGTCTTTTTCTCTTAAGGATTCAGGATCAATGCAACTTCCTAGTATCTTTTGACAGGGCATGTCTTTAATAGCTTATTGACATTTTCAGTTTGTCAGCTTCTAGAACTTCATTGTTGACTCAGTTCCATTTCTGTTTAATTAGAGGGGACAGACTTTTAAACAAAAACACTTCATTGTTCCGGTAAACGGTAACCTAAACGGTAAAGTGTGAGCCAGAAACACCCATGACTTTAGAAGGACTCACAACTCTATTTAGGCTGGTGTTTTAAGAATTTTTCAAAGTACTTTTCGTACTGTATGGGGAGAAAAATGTTCTGGAGAAGCATACTGGGAAAGCTAGATAAGTTTCTTTTCTGGTTTTTGCAGAGAGGGCTTCTTATTTAGTTTTCAGTGTGGTAAATTTCTCGAGCATCATATTCACTTCTGAGTATTATATATACATATATACACGTATGTATGTGTGGGTATGTCTGATACATATACACACACACCCCTAGGCCTCTCTTCTCTTCTGTTAGAACTGATAGTCACTCTAGGAAGGTCATATCAACAACATGTGAATTTGATTATGAGGCTTAAAAACAACACCGACAAATCCCCACAAACTCTTATAGAGGGTTATAGACCAAACCTTCCTTTTCATAGATGAGAAAACTAAGGGTCCGACGGTAACTTTGAATTCAAATACACTTTCCTGCTTCCTTGGAGTAGGTAGTCATACCTCTAGAGGAAGTTTTCTTGAATTAAAGTTAAGAACTCAATGAAATGTGATTTTCAGGGTAAACTCTAAGAGCTGTAATGAAGTAAGCCCTAGTCTCGGTTAATAGCCAAGTGTTCTGTTTTCAAGATTACAACATTAAAATGAAAGAGTGGAAGTTACGTTTTAAAATTGGGTGTTTTCCTCTGCTGTATGCAAAGACTGTCAATTCAGTATAAAGTTCAGCTCAAACTATCTGTTAATGGTTTCCGAATTCCAGAGACCTCTCTGGGAACATTGTTCGCTCTCTGGAACAGCTGGTGATGTGTGGCAATAACCCATCTTAGTTTAAAGCATGGGTCCCCACATTACCCTTGTTTATATGTCTTGAAGCAGCCCCTGGTTCCAGGAAATACTTTGTCATCATGCACTTGACAATTTTTGGTTGCCATCAACCACGTCACAAACTTAACACTCAGTTTTCCCAGTCAGTCTTTCCAGGGACCTAACTCACCTCTGTCTGTTTGGGTTTCCATGCTGACATTTAGAAAAACAACAGACACTCGACTCATAAAGCCCTTTCTCTATATTCATGCTAATTTTAATATTGACTTTCTCCTAAAAGCTCCAAAATATTTTAAGGATTTTTTCCCTTTTTTTTTTTTTTTTACAAGATTGAGCTTCCAGCTTGTATTTTTTAAGTGCTTCCAAATTTTTTCTTAACATATGTTGCACAAAGTCTGTCCTATTAACAGAACCACTCCTCTTCCAAATAGTATAAAAATCCAAAGATTTAGCCTTTCAGCGAGCATTTCTAGGTTGTACCATTAATTTGAGCTTTGTCTTTAGCTCAAATCAATTTGTTTAAATCAGGTTCTCCCAAGTCTCTTATCTATGATCATCAAAGATTTGGAGTTCAAATCCATTTCTGGAACACCACTTTGGTGTTTTATCTGGACGGGGACACATTTCTTTGTACTCATGAGGACAGTGAAAGATTTTTTAAAAATGAACACAGCAGGATAACATTTGCTTCTAACATTTTTGAGCAGCTCTCCTTTGCTTCTTTTCACTCAGAAAACTATGTAAAATCATAGGATTTGATAATTATGTGTAACAAAGTAAGAATTTTAGAGAGGCATTATTGTGTGTGATTAAGCACTTTGATGCTGGAACCAGCTTGCCTGGGATTGAATCTTAGTTCTCTTACTTCCTACATGAACAACCTTGAGACAATTGCTATCCTTCCTGTGCCTCAGTTTCTAAACAGGAATAACAAAAGCTAAGTGGAGATTGAGTAGTAAATATATGCAAAGCACTTAGAACTGGACCTGCCACATAGAAGTAATAAATGTTAGATATTTCTACATAACTGAATTAAATAGAATAAAATTCATAGATTAGTTCCCAGGAACACAGGAACCATAGCGTTTAGAGGCTATACACATGAGATCCCTGGGATACCTAAACAGGAAAATTCTGGGAGGAATTTGAGAGAAGTTCCTTATTTTTTACTTATGGCTTTGAATTTTTACTTTATTGTTTTATTTATTTATTGCCTTGAGAAATATTAATTATTTCCTTGGATTTCAACTTGCATCATAAAGAAATAATCCTTTGGGAAGAGGTATTTAAGGACTCCTCTATGGCTGTTATTGTGATCATATTCCAGTTTGATATCCATTTCATGATAAGGTTGGGATCTGAATGAAACCTTTTCCAAATGATTTTGACGAATCAGAGCCATCATGATCTTGGAATTTGTCTATAACAAAGGCACCAGAAAAGACTGGAGAAGTCTGCAGGGGAAAGAGGGCAGGAGGGTTGCTTTCTCCCACCCATTAGAAAGGTCATTCATAAACACTAACCAGATCTCCCCTAGACTTGTGGCAAGGCCAGAAGCTGAAACAAATATTTAGAGTGTAATTTAGGAAGATTAATTCTTTTTTTTTTTTTTAATGAATTTCTTTATTTTTTGGCTGCATTGGGTTTTCGTTGCTGGGTGCAGGCTTTCTCTAGTTATGGCGAGCAGGGGCTACTCTTTGTTGCAGTGCGTGGGCTTCTCATTGTGGTGGCTTCTTTTGTTGTGGAGCATGGGCTCTAGGCACGTGGGCTTCAGTAGTTGTGGCACACGGGCTCAGTAGTTGTGGCGCATGGGCTTAGTTGCTCCACAGCATGTGGGATCCTCCCGGACCAGGGCTCGAGCCCGTGTCCCCTGCATTGGCAGGCGGATTCTCAACCACTGCACCACCAGGGAAGTCCAGAAGATTACTTCTTGATTCACCTTGTTTTGGTTAGATAAAGGCAATGATCCAGCCGTTACATAGAAGTTTCTGCTTATAAGCTTACTTGACCATTGTTGAAATACTCAAGCTATTCGCAGGACTTCACTTGTTCATTAAAGGAATAGTCAGAGACCATGATTTAAGAATTTTCCATTGGAGAATGGAGATTAAATAGATTTAACTCTTCAATGGGAATAAAATATAGTACAATTTACTATACAGGTATATATGCCTGTGAATATGAAGAGAATACTGATGCTCTTAAAAATTAGGTGCCTAAATAATGATGGAGACTCATTTGGGATATATGAATTCAAATTCCTTATGTTCCATGCCCAGGAATTCAGCAGTTTTTCATTTGCTGTCTTCTGTCGTTCTCCAGCCCTGCCATCTAGGTAAACCTCACCTTCCTGAGCAGGTTTGGACTTTCATTTCCTTCTCATCTCCTTCAACACTTGCATTATATCAGGCTGTTCATTCAACTGTACTACAGCTTTACAGCAGGTATCCTAACACTCCACTCAACCTCTCAAGATGTCGTCAGATATGCTGTTGGCACTTCCATGGGTGGCATGGGCCATGGACCCTCCCAAAGGCAAACATCCTATGTATGTTCAGCTACAATCCATGCCTCCAGATAGGTTCACAACTAAAGCCAGAGGGCGGACTATCTGCTCTGGGAGGCCCAGAGGACTATGCAGCGGTAGGAGAAAGGCCATTGTGACTCTTGGCTTAAATATACGCTCTAGTATAAATGCACAACTTACACCTCACCCGCACTCTGCATCTTTCAAATTAATTGTTGGGCTTGGCCCTGCAAATATAGAAATGGATGAGACCTGACCCTATCTTTAAGGACTGTATAGCCTGTGAAATTGACACTCTGAGACAACAGGGTTAGAAAGAAACAAAACAGCACTTGTAATTTGAATAGAGAATGTCTCCAAAGTGCAAAAAAAAAAAAAAAAAAAAGTGAAAAATTGAAATGACCATTAAATCAGCTGAAGTAGTTTTTTTGCCTATAAAATGACCAAGTCAGACTGTAACAACGTCCACTCTGTAATAAAAGCTAAAGCTTCACATATATGTCAGCTCCTACAGAAAGGGTAAACACTAGCCTTTGTGGCTTTGACATTCTGAAATAAGGAGGGTTAAAGTAGTTATATAGATTTACACAGATTTTAAAGTAAGAAATTTCCAGATAATTAAGTGATTCAGCTTTTTACTGGCCTTTAATTTATAATCCCACTTGTGAATCCATGGAAAGGCTGATTTAAAAATTAAAACAGCTTTTAATTAGGACAGATCATTAAGCAGGACCATCTGTATTTGATTCAAGGAATCCTTGATTACAACATTGTTACATATTTTACCCTAATCTCAGAAATGTGTCAATATGTATGTTAAAGTAACTTTCACTGTTTATTACTTTTAGACTATCAATAGCATATAACCCAAAATTGTCTAAATTTATGATTTTAATAACTAAAAAAAAAGAGTCTCAGAAGCACCTAGGCAGGCTGTACAGAAAGGAACAAAAAGCCATCTTCATACCTGTACAATAACACCTTCCCAATACAATGGAGAAACATCTGAAGAGATTTAAAGAAAAAAATACCTAAAGTATTTACACCTGGACAGGCTGTCTTTCAGGCATCAGGGAAAAAGGAAGAGATTCTTAGGTATGCATTGTCTCAGAAAATAAGGTGTCGTGCAGTTATAATCTGGAGAACTCAGAGATGATTCAAAATTAAGATTTCAAAAATGCAGAAGTAGTGATATGAAAGAACTTGCATAGTTTTTCTTACAAAGTGTGGCCTTCTTTCATTAATCCAATTGAAAATGTGATATCAGATCAATTCTGCAGACTTGGAACAATCTTAATCTTCAGTGCTTCCCTAATCTGTTCTTTCCTTTTTTTTCTTTCTCTTTTCCAATTACCTGAACATGAATGTTTATTTGCAAATCTGTACCTCTCAATTTATAATGAACCTCTCTCCGTGTTTAGTGACAAGCTAAAATAATATCTGTTGTTCTCCAGTTTTATCACTTGTTTAAAAATGATAAACAACTTCTGGTTAATGATTATATTTGTTTATCTCTGATCCTTCCAAAATATCTCACTAAAATAAACATAAAGGAATAAAAAAGGTAAAAACTCACAGGAGGAAAAATAATGTGAGAAGAAATTAGTGAAGAAAGGAGGTCAACAAATTTGAAAGAAGGAAAGCAGATGGATGACTCCTGAGAAGGCTTAGGAATACACCAGGTACCTAAAAAGGTAGGAGTAGTGGCTGGAATTGAAAATGGAAAGAACAGCCATTAGTCTCTCATATCTTCATGCCACACTACCCAGTGACACAGCTACCCACACACATGACCACCCCATCTAGGGAGCTATCACCCTCCCAGGCAGGTTCCCGGTTTATGGATGGATCTCTTTCTATATTTGGCAAGAACCAGAGATTCATTTTCCAGAAAAATTAAACTATAGGGAACCCACACTAAGACAACAGAGAATGGGAAGTGAGCCCCTGCAAAAATAGAAAACAGGGGGAATATATGAAATTCCTGTAAAATATCAAGACATCTCAGTTCTATTCTCTGTTCTGTACATAGAAGAGATCATCAGACAGGAAATTGGAATGTGTGATAGGCAGAATAGTGACACCCCCCCCACAAAGATGGTCCTAATCCCCCAAACCTGTGAATATGTTATGTTTCATGGTTAAGGGGAATTAAGGTTGCAGATGGAATGAAGGTTGCTAATCAGCTGACCTTAAAGTAAGAAGATTACCCTGGATTATTTGAGTAGCCCAAAGTAGTCAGAGCGTCTTTTAAATGTGGAAGAGGGGGGTAGAAAAGTAAAAGTCAGGGTCAGAGTTATAAGATATGAGAAAGACTTGACCAGCCATTGCTGGTTTTGAACATGGAAGGACGCCATGAGGAAAGAAATGTGGCCAGCTGCTAGAAAGTGGAAAAGGCAAGAAAACCAATTCTCCTGTAGACCTTCTAGAAAGAAACATAGCCTTGATTTTAGCCTAATGAGACCTGTTTTAGAATTCTGAACTACAGAACTATCAAATAAATTTGTGTTGGTTTAAGTCATTGTGGCAATTTACTACAGCAGTCATAGAAAACTAACACAAAGGGTCTGGCCCCAAAAAAAGGCCAACAATACTGACATTTGGACAGCTAGGTCCCACTCCTTCCACCCTGCAGCAGTGAAGCCTCAAATCGGCCACATCCCTCTCACTTCACATCGCCTCACTCACATACACATGCACAGAGCCTCCAATTAGCATATAGAGCTTCCATTTAGACCCTAAGAGACAGCCCACTATCCCCAGGAACGTGAATGCCACCTCCAAAATACAAAATAGAAATACATATTTTTAAAAGATAAAATTGAATGCAGAAGAAACAGAAATGTGGAGGACAGAAAAATTGTGCTTAAAATGTATAATTAATATAATCAGAAAACTAAGTGACATATTGTATCCATAAATCAAGAAGAGTATGTTATTGAAGAAAAAGAAGTGGAGAGGAAGAAAAGAATAAAAGTTCACAGAAATTATAAAGCATGTCAGCAGAATTTTTTAAAATTAGTAGAGTGTTTAGGACATAAAGTTAGGGAAGTCAGCCAGAGAAAATAATATAAAAGGCAAAAGATGAGCTACAGGAGAGGAAAAATAAGAAAATCAAGCATGCCAATACAGGAGATACAAAATCAGAACAGTAAGAATTTGAAAGAGAGAGAGAGAGAGAGGCAAATTAATAAAAAGAAATGATCAAAGAAATAATATAAGAAAATATCCTGTTACTGAAGAACATGTTTCTGCAGAGTTCTTGGTACAATGAATAGAAAGAGACAGACATCAAAGCTCACGATAAGATTTTAGAACACCTGAGACAGAGGTAAGAGCTTCCAGAGAGAAAGCGGAGACCACATTCAAGGAAGGGTAAATGCAAACCCAGGATGCCAGAAGAGTGGAGAAATGCCTTTATTGCACCGAGAGAAAATGTTTAGTCTTGAATTACCTACCCACCCATACCCACCCAAACTATCAATTGAATGTGAATGAATAAAAATTTGTCAGACAAGCAAGTTCTCAAAAAATGGCCTTCCAATGCATGATTTGCTCTACTAAATGAAGGAGTACAGTGAAAGAGGGAAAATCTTTAGAAAATAGTCAACACAGAGTAGTGAGGGGAATCCCAGGACAACAGCTATGCAGAGAACCTGGAAAGCAGTTAGTCTGTGTCCCTGGAATAGGAGGACAGATGGGATGAGGTAATAGCACAAAAAAAGTAAGCAAGCCAGCAAGCAAGAGGAACTTGATATGTTTGACTCTATTGATATGTTTTTCATTTCAGTGGGAGAGTTTAATTTTTAAAAATTAATATAAAAAATTTGGGGGGGTTAAATAATGTTAGATGTATAGAAAATAAAGAAAACTTATAATAACAACAACCAAGTCAGACAGTAATTAACTCTGGAAGGCAAAGTTATAGAAGAAGGGAAGTATCATCATAATAAATGACACACTCATCTATAAACAATATTTATATGGACACAGCAACACAAACAATTTATGTTTATTTAACCAAAAATTGTGATATAATATTTGGAGGATGAGAGGAGGAGTGGAAGATTGCTAAATACTCATATTCTAGAGTTGAGAGGTAGCAGTTAAAGTTTAAAAGCAATAACTATAAATGGCACTAAAAGCATTGAGACACATGCCAGTACAGTCTCTAGAAGATACAGCAAAAAGAACTGAAAGCGGTTATCTCTGGGAAGATGGTCTAGAAGTGGATCCACTAAGAGAGGTGGAGCAGAGGACTTCTGTGTTTGTATTTATCTTTTAAAATTATGTGCATATACTACTTTGATTTTAAAAATTAAAATAAAAAATGGCTAAACTATGTACTAATTTGTGAGCCACACTGAGAGAATTATTACTTGTAAGCCCCTACCCTCCCTTCCATAAAATACAGCTACATATAGTAACAGTGGTCACTTTTATTGCTAGGAAGCTTGAGTTATGAGTTTCACATCTTTAAAACTCATATTGATTACGAGTCATTTTTTTTAATTGGGAAAGACTAATAAACCATCCAGTGGTAAATATTATCTGTCATCTAAGACAAATGAGCATTTCTTTGTTAATTATGCTTAAAACACAAGTATAAATAGCTTTACCTCAACTGTATAAAACAAATATTTGATGCATACTAAAAGTTAGAGATGGTATTTCAATGAAATTTCTATTTTTGTCTTACTTTCTGCCATCCATCCTTCCTTTTTACTTTACACTTCTGTATTTTCCCATTTTAAAAACTTGACTAGATACTTCTCTTATAATCAAGAAAGGGATATATTAGTTTAAAACTCAATTTAAAATGACATACAGGGCTTCCCTGGTGGCGCAGTGGTTGGGAGTCTGCCTGCCGGTGCGGGGGACACGGGTTCGAGCCCTGGTCTGGGAGGATCCCACATGCCGCGGAGCAACTGGGCCCGTGAGCCGCAATTGCTGAGCCTGCGCGTCTGGAGCCTGTGCTCCGCAACGAGAGGCCGCGACAGTGAGAGGCCCGCGCGCCGCGATGAAGAGTGGCCCGCGCTTGCTGCAACTGGAGAAAGCCCTCGCACAGAAACGAGCACGCAACACAGACATAAATAAATAAATAAAATTAAAAAAAAAAAATGACATACAAAATTTGGTATATAACATAATATACACACATAAGAGAAAGACAATGATGATAACGCTAAATTTTAATGATGGTTATCTTCGCTGGTGGCATAAGAGCCTTTTCTCCCTTCTAATTTTCTATATTTTTCAATCTTCAATAACAACATTTTAGTACTTTTAAGTATTAAGTAAATAACATAAATAACATTTAATGCTGGAAGCTTCTTTCATTTTAACCCAAACTACTTTAACGCAGGCAGTAAGGGTATGTATAGGAGGCTGCTGTATGCAGGTAGCCAATAGCAAGTATATTTAGGAATAAAGCTATGGAAGGGCCTGTGCTAATTCCTCCAACTTCAATTCTCCTCCAGCCCATTGGGTGGCAGCCTTTTGGTTTAGTTGGGATTTACAGCATCTCCAGCTTTGGGGACTGGTCCTGGCGTGTTAAATTGATTAGGGTAATCCCATTTCCCTTAGCACCGGCACTGGTTCAGGAACAGATGAATCATGGCTGAGCCAGTCAATGCACGGCATTCTCTGGTCATAGTCACTGGCTCAGGGGTGGTCCAAACTCCTTAGGACTGGAATTTGGATCCTGGTTTCAGGAACTGCATTCTTTCTCACTATGTGGATCTCTCACTATGTGCAGCCACATTGAAGAGGTAGCCCAGAGACAAAACCAAAACACAGAGGAGGGTAGAACAGAAAGAATCATAGAAAATTAGAGCCAAGTCTGTTTAAATAATACCCTATGCCCACCACAAGATCTAGACTTTTCACTTATCTGAAACAATAAATCACCTTTATTGTCTAAGCAGGAGTTATCAAACTTTGCAAACTAAAGTATTTTACCTAACAGCATAGCAAGAGAAAATTTTGACAGTTTCATATGTACCAGGCATATTATGCATGTTATCTCACTTAATCTGCACAAAACCACTCTGTTACATTTTAAGGTCAGGAAACTAGTGATAGTAATGATGGTAAATTACCCAAGGTCAAAACCCACAATAGTTTTGCTAACTTTGATTTTGCTAAGAACATTGTTTAAAAGTACCATGTTTTATCACAACAATTTCATAAAGGGAAGAACATTCCAGTAAAAAATTAAGATAGCCATGGTCTGAGAACAAAAGACAGTCCTTCCCAAGAAAGGACTGTTGCTATCATGACACAAATATTTTCACTTCAGCAGGTGAAATCTCCGTCATGGGTGGGTGCTGGGCCAGCTGCATAAAATGTCATATTCTGATTCAGCAAGACTTAAGGTCTGGAAATGGAGTTTTCCGACAGTACTCCAGGCAATTCTGATGAGTAGCCATGGTGAAGAACTACTCTTCCGGGAGACATAGGTATTCTTCAACTGGAACAGGTCCCTATTGCCTGCTTTCCCCACAAGTTTCTTTCCTGTTCTCCAATCTGCTTCTATTTGCACTTCAGGCTATACACCTCAGCCTGGCAGATCCATGAATCATGTCTCCTCTGGCCCTCAGTTTCTAATAACTAAACATCATTTCTCTTTCTCTTGTTGCCTCAGAAATTACCTCATTCCATTTTGATAATTGTTTTCTTATTCAAAATTACTCAGGGAAGAAAGGAAATCTTCTCTATGAGCCATCAACCACAAGCTCACAGAAAGGAAACAGTGACATGCCTATTCCCAGAGACCTCACACCTCAGGTACTTACCTTGGAAAGTGAACAGCAGTTCAACCTGATCCAAAATAATTTATGATTGCAACCCGCATCAATAATTTTATCTGACTATATCATATTCTTTGGAGGAATGGGATTATATTGCATTTTGAAAATAAATTTAATGATTCATATGGTCTGATGATAATACAATTCAGGTCACTAAAGAATTGTTCAATAATTGATGCTTTCTACGTTCTTTTTCCCACAGTTTCCAAGATCAAAGACTTATTGTGTTCATTTCTAGAGCTCAGCTATTGTTCCCTTTCCCTTCCTCTTATTCTCTCTCTAGCCCTTTTTCTCCCTTCTCCCTCCTCTGCACCTTGCCTCTGCTACTGATATTTCTGGCATCTGTCCCTCACTCTGTTAACCTTCCCAAAGTGAGAAGATCTGATTATGTTTGTCTGTCATTACCTAATAAGTTGCATTCCTACTGGGCAGCTTTTGGCTCAGGTACTGATCCCTTGGTCTAATCAATAATGATCACGGTAGCAGGACTGGTTTCATTCTAAGCACTCAGCTTCTTTTCTCCAAAGGTTTTAGTAGAGGAAGTGTAGCTGGCAAGTCCTCTGAGGCCCCATAACCCACTGAGTACAGTCTGGCTTAGCAAACACCTGAAAAATTCCCAAGCAAGATTTGGCTAAGGAGAGAAAGAGAGAGAGCAAGTAATCATGCGTAATGACTGCTCTACCTTTCTTCTTTAAAACAGGGAAATGACAGTATTGTCTAGATCTTCTCAGCCACATGTTGGGTGGGGGGTTGGGGGGAAAGCCCAGACACGTATTTATTTGCAAATTTAACAACCTCAGAATGAATGCCTGAAGGTGTGAGAACTTGACTCCCTGCTTTCACTTGTCTTCATAGCGTGATGTGACTCCCGTCAACCTCTGCAGTCCCTTCTCTCACTCTTCCTCACAAACAGAATGCCCAACTCTATTTGCAGTTCTCTGATTGTTCCATACACTTGCAGAAGCAGCTCCCTCTGCCTTTTCAACCTTTCCAAACTTTATTCACCTGGCCAACTTCTACTTGAATTCCAGATTCAACATAAGCATGATCTCCGTGAAGTCTCATGAGTGTTCTTGGTAGCTTCTGTGGGAGACACCATTCCTTGCCAACGAAAGGCCAATCCTCTTTTTATTCTTTCAAATGGAGCCCCAGATTTGTTCAGAAATCAGGCAACAGTCTCTAGTTCTCAGGAAATATGGCTTCAGCAGCTGGTCCAAGGACTGTCATGGGACCAATTTGGAGCCAAGAAGATGTTAAGAGAAGTCTGTTGAAGAGTTTTCTCTCCTTGATGAGAAGACAATGTTCAAGGATATTGCCCACACACCTCCTGCTTCCTGCATTTGAAACATGCTTTTGCTGAGACAAGGGTGCCAGAACACTTTTATGCTGCAGCCATCATTTGACATTGAGGAGAAGGCCAGCGGCATTGCAGAGATAGCAGCCTTAATGTCATTAAGCCACTGAGCGAAAATTTGTTGACGCCACTGCTAGTTGATTTTTTTGTTGCTTGCAGCTAAGAGCATTCCTAACTGCTACCTCCTCTGTGCACATATGCGATCACTGAAGTGTCCCCGTCACCTCCTTAGAATCAGTTCTGCCTGAGAGTAAAAAGACCTTCACTCTTAAGGAGTATTATATCAATGATGATAGGAAAGCATTTGTAATAGGGTATATTTGGGCACATGCTTACAAGACCAATAAAAATAAGGCAGCTACACTGGCAAAAAGATCTCAAGCTATCATTAAGTGGTAGAGTTTAGTATAAATCCAAATTGACCAGGCAAATTGTCTTTGCAGTATGCCTGCATACAGAAATATGAGAAAGAAAATTTTTAGCTGAGTAGAAATTAAAAAAAAAAAATTCTGCTCTAATGATTTTCAAAGTCTCACAATAAGAAGACCAAACCTCACATTATGGGAGCCAAAAATCATCCATCATCAGCTATATATGTTTCTTGGTCTATATTATTTCTGTCCCAGACATTGTAAGTCTGGACTTCTCCCAGAGAAGAGAACTGTCATCCTGTCACATGATTGCAATTGGCAAGTCTTACCAAGAAAGTTTGGCAGATTCTTAGAACAGGACTAACATATGTTTTATATATGTGTGGGTAGGTGTATATATAGCCATCCATCTACATACATATATGTACACTTATTTATTTATAAGTCTTAGTTAAAGTTAGAAAAATTAATTTAGATGCCTATGGATAAGTCACACAAATTAGCACTAGTTTAAAAGGAATTAGTATAAATCTAAAAGAAATCATTCTGATTTTTTAAAGTAAAAATGCCTATGCCAATTTTAAAAGTAGAACATCATGTTAATAACTTTTATCTTTAGGTTATTGCTCATTTATATCAATGATTCATTCACTCATTCAACAAGTGTTTATGAAATCAACTACAAAGACATATATAAGACACAAAGACAAAGTCCTTGCCCTTGAGAATCCTATCGTCTAGCAATAGACAGAAAAAAAAAAAGGAAATAGTTCATTCATTCAATCATTTGAGAAATCATTATTGAGGATCCTCTATGCCTGTCACATGCGCTGATAATATGAAGGTGAAAAGACAGAGAAGACACCTGCTTTCACAGAGCTTATGTAATACTGGGGAGAGAAAAACAGTAAACACACACCATCAACATATATACACATAATGGAGTGATAAATGCAACGTAGAGACTTCAAATAGAATAAGATAAAGAGTACCTGTGTGACTACTTTTAAATATGTGGACAGGGAATACTCCTCTTAGAAAACATCTTAGTGAAGGCCCAAGAGACCACTGGAAGAGGATGTAAGGTGAAGTGAGGGTCTTTTTCCTGCTATTGTTGCTACTGTTGCTGTAGTAGAAGTAGTAGTTGTTGTTGTTTTGTGTGTGTGTGTGTGTGTGTGTGTTTGAGAAAGGAGTTACTAGAGGTGGTTTATGACAATGGGAGTAATTGAGTGAAGACTGATGATTCAGGAGAGGATGAGGAGATGATTGAGAAATGGAGACCCTGAGGGTCTCCAGAGAGAGGGAATGGGATCCAGAGTGCAACTAGAGGGGTGTTGCAGTTATGGCAGCAGAGATGATTGCTCTGTCATAAAACAAAGCAGGCACAGGACAGGCACAGAGCAAGGTGAGTAAACAGTTTTAGGTTGGAAAGGTAAAGGAATTCTTATCGAATTACTTCCATTTTCTCAATAATTTATGAAGCAATGTTATATGCTGAGAGCATGGAGAGTAAAAGGGGTTAGGAGATTCAAGGAGTAAAGACAAGATATTAAATTATCATTTTGAAAAGTGGGAATGTAAAAGTCCTATAAAAGTAATATGATAGAACTTGACTACCGCAATAGTTAATTTTATGTGTCAATTTGACTGGTGCCCAGATAGTTAGTGAAACATTATTCTGGGTGCATCTGTGAGGGTGTTTCTGGATGAGACTAACATTTGAATCCATAGACTGAGTAAAACAGACTGTCCTCCTCAGTGCAGTGGGCGTCATCCAATCCACTGAAGGCCTGAATGGAACAAAAGGGCTGAGGAAAGGAGAATTCACTCTCTCTGTCTTACTGTCTTGGAACTGGGACATTGGGCTTCTGCCTTTGGACTCTGGACTCAGTCTTGGACTGGAACTTATATCATTGACTTTCCTGGTTCTCAGGCATCTGGACATGGATTGGAACTACACCATTCACTCTCCATGGTTTCTAGCCTGCCAACTACAGGTCTTGGGACTTCTCAGACTCCGTAATCATATGAGTCAATTCCTTATTATCACCCTATCTATCTACTACCTATCTATCTATCTACCATTGGTCTCTTTCCCTGGAAAATCCTAATACAACTACCGGTCTGAGATTTATAGCCAGCATTTAAAGTGATACTGGCTGACATAGCTATTGTGTCTTCATCAATATTCAGTTGTTTAGGTGTATGGGGACTATTGGGTGAAACCAGGGTTGCAGCTCGGCCAGGTGAGACAGGGTGGCAGAAAGGAGTGAAGGGTGTTGTCAAAGAGTGGCTTGATATTGTATTATATGAATGTATTATATAATTTAAGCTGGGTACAGAAGGAAGAGAGGATCTGGGGAGGGCAGATTGATAGTGATACAGTCACAAACCCAACAGCCTGGAACATCTTAATGAAGTCAAAATGTTGCTGTGTACGTGTACCTGGTTTAATGAGCTGTTTAGGAGAGAGTGGCATGCTTGAACTTGAAACTTTGGAGATGATGGATTTACTGATGATCACAAGGTCAAAAGTATGACCATAGGAGAAAGTGACTGAGGATGGGTGAAGAATAACATCATTCTGTCGTAAGGTGGGGAGTTCCAGAAACTGAGAATTGAAGGTACTGGATGTATTATCCACGTGGATGCTGAAGTCAGTGAGAAGGAAGCCTAGGAGAATAATGGTAGAATAATTAAAAGACAGTGATCCAGGTGCTAACTTCATCAAATAATGAAGGCAACTGAGTTCTCTAGAACTCAACAAAGCGGGGGAGAAGGTGACAAAGTCTGATGGCACAAACTTCACAGAGCTGAGGGTTTGGAAGGATGAGGCAAGGAGAACACTGACTCCAGGATCAGACCTGTAGTTAGGTAGGATGTAAAAGAAAAACAGCCCATGCTGACTACAATGCATCAGAAGTGATTTCAGCAGAGCGCATCCAGGTTTTACTTGGAGTAAGAAATCAAAGAGCTGAAGCTGAGGAGGCACACAGGTCTGGTGCTGCTGGACTCTTAGCTCCAGGTGGCAGAGTAGACGTGATGGCAGAAGTGAAAGAGCAGGTCAGGTGAGTGGATGTAAAGAGTCAGATGAGGATGAAGGTCTAGGCTAGGGGTCAGCAAACTTTCTCTATAAGGAGCCATCTAGTAAATATTTTAAGCTTTGCAGGCCAGATGGCCTCTGTCACGACCACTCAACTCTGTCTTTTTTGTGTGAAAACAGCCATAGACAATATGTAAAGAAATGGGCTTGGTTGTGTTCCAGTAAAACTCTATTCACAAAAACAGGCAGTGGGCTAGATTTGGCCCATGGATTAAAAAAAAGAGCAGGTAATTAAAGTGAGCTTGAGCTCCTGATGATGTTCGAGGTAAGAGGCAGAAATGTGGGTCAAAACAGGTGTTTGACACCTTCCTCGAGAAGGAGGATAGCCACTTTAAGATGGGAGGTGTGAAGCTACCAAGCATCTGTTGGCATCTGCAGCTCCCAGGTGTGTCAGCTGGGGATCAGAGAAGACCTTGACATGGAACTGCTGGGATGGGCAAGAAGCATTAGTCTGGGTGGGGAATCTGCTTTTTGAGTGGCCCCAGTGTAATCAGGATGGTAAATGGGTCTCATCTGGAGCTAAAAGCTTGAGACTACCTCTTCTCCAGGATGTTCAGTGCTGTTGACTCCAGTGAGCTGACTCCAGTTCAAGGAGAAAGGGCAAAGCAAGGTTTCATGTAGGTAGAAACACATTGAGTTTCTAAAGAGAGAAGATACAATCATTGGTAAATATGGGAATGGGCAAGGTTTTCTTACTCCACTCATGTCTGTATCCCCAAACTCAATCACTAAGTAGTCAGTTCTGGTTCTCCAATGTTTAAAGATGATGAAGCAGCTTCCAAAAATCAAGTAGGCTTTTAGATTTTGTTAGACATCAAATTGTATTTTTGAGGGCCTGGTGTTTTGCATCAGACTCAGAGTCACTCACCAGTCACTCATTATGACAGTACCTTGAACTCAATCTATAGAAACAATTTTAAAAGATATCTGGCCTGATAAAAAAGAATGAAATATTGTCATTTGCAGCAACATGGAATATCATACTAAGTGAAGACAGTGAAAGACTAATATTGTACTATATCACTTATATGTGGAATCTAAAAAATAGTACAAATGAGTTTATTTACAAAACAGAAACAGACTCATAGAACAGAAAACAAACTTATGGTAACCAAAGGGGAAAGGGGGGGAGGGATAAATTAGGAGTATAGGATTAACAAATAAACACTACTATATATAAAATATATAATCAACAAGGATTTACTATATAGCACAGGGAACTATATTCAGTATCTTGTAATAACCTCTAATGGAAAAGAATCTGAAAAAAATATATATATATGTATGTATACTGACTCACTTTGCTGTATACCTGAACCTAATACAATATTGTAAATCAGCTATACTTCAAAAAAAAAAAAATTCCTGGATTGAAGTTCACTGCAAATACTAAGTAAACTCTCTACCTAGAGATGGTCTCTTGGATGTTCATTTTTAATAACTCTTGAACAACCCCCATTTCTTTTTTTATTTTTTAATTAATTAATTAATTAATTAATTTTATTTTTGGCTGCATTGGGTCTTCGTTGCTGCACGCAGGCTTTCTCTAGTTGCGGCAAGCGGGGCTACTCTTCGTTGCAGTGCGCGGGCTTCTCATTGCGGTGGCTTCTCTTGTTGCAGAGCATGGGCTCTAGGGGCACGGGCTTCAGTAGCTGTAGCACGCGGGCTTCAGTAGTTGTGGCTCGCAGGCTCCACAGCGCAGGCTCGGTAGTTGTGGCACACGGGCTTAGCTGCTCCGCGGCATGTGGGATCTTCCCGGACCAGGGCTTGTACCCATGTCCCCTGCATTGGCAGGCAGAT
Source organism: Balaenoptera ricei (assembly GCF_028023285.1). Lineage (NCBI taxonomy): Eukaryota > Metazoa > Chordata > Mammalia > Artiodactyla > Balaenopteridae > Balaenoptera > Balaenoptera ricei. The sequence continues at coordinate 46,278,061 of NC_082645.1, read as the reverse complement.
TCTTAACCACTGTACCACCAGGGAAATCCCACAACCCCCATTTCTAAAAGATATTTTTAAAACTCCAGCCCACTAATTATGCCCTACAGAATTGGACCAAACATTATTGATGCTGCTGTTTTTTTTGTTGATATTATTAAAACAGATTCTCGAAATGTTTAAATTATTCCCTGATAATAAAACAAGTAGCACTTTATAGGGAGATATTAACTCTTTAGGACCCCAGAGTGTAATTTATTGTTCTTTGCTAGTAATCTAAAGGTATCTAATGTGCTTCTTAACAGTAAATTGGGCCCTGGGATACTGGTTTATTGCTTAAAACTTGTAAGGTTTCTGTTTTACTAATGACAAAAGAAATGGGACTGTCTTTTAAGAGCATACTTCATTTGATCTTACTGAAGAAAACCACAAAAAATGGTTTGATTCAATTAAAGTACATTAGTGTGAAAACCTTTTTCCTTTATTTAAGCCATCTCTTCCTTATAGGAAATATATATTGTAATCAAAGGCATTTCATGGTGGATTAAATAAAATTTGATATTCATTTAGCAATTATTATATGCAGAGTCTTGGGGAAACAAAGTCTTACATATTCTTGGTTTACTTAGGCATATTTATATAGAACCTATATTTGAGACCAAGAAAAATCAACAAGGTAGAAAGAATATTTGAATATATATTGATATAAATTATGTAAATAATAATAGCAGTTCCCAATTACTGAACCTTTACTATTTCTCAGCATTATAGCAATAATTTTACATGCATTCATTTATTTACTTCTCACTACAACCTTATAGGGTGGGTAATGGTATCCCATCTTAAAGATAAGTAAATTGTGACCACCAGCTAGTAAGTGTCAGAGCTGAGTTTCAAAACTAGATCCATTTGACTGCAAAGCCCTTGATCTTAATCTGTATCTCATTTTGCTTCCGAAACACACATTTTAAGCTGTGTAGAATCAATAAGTAAAAGCCTGTTATTGTTGGATATGGATTTTTGCCACTTTTGACAGACAGAAAGATATGACATTTCTACTGCTGGCAATAGGTCTTCAAGAGTTCCTCTTAAAAATGCAAATCTGTACTATTAGAAGAATAACATATTAAAAAAAATAAACATTTTTAAGCTCTTAACACGTGTGTCCTTGCAAAATCATAAAGGAATGGGACAAGGGCAGGTAAGTTTTGATAAGGTTAACGAGTGATAGGTATGGAGTAAGGGAGGAGCAACCCCAAGCAGGGGTAGGGAGCACTCCCTCCAGGAAATAGGCAGCATGAAAGAACCGGATATGTATGGTAGGACTCCTAACAAGGGAAAAGATGAGACAACATCGAAGACAAGATTTTATAGCTCCATAATTTGCACAAGGCCAATATTGCTGCTTCTATTTAAAAAGTCAACGGTATGCCATTAGCAAGTATGATAAAATTGATTTGTATGAATTCAAAAACTATAGTAGCTGCTCTAAGCAATGACTGAGTTATAATCGCTACTGTCAAAGAGCTTATAATCAAAGAAGCATTTTTTCCCCCTTTCACACCCATTTGCTCCACCATTCTTTACATAATGTCAGATTTTACCCATGATCTCTTGCAACATGATTCTGAATTAGCCTTATACCCAGAACAGGGATGCTAAGAGAATTGATTGCTAATTAGTTCTGCTGCTCCTTCTCGTTGCAGTTACATTCTTAAGTTAGTATACTCGTCGATATATGACTCATTCGCAAAACTTAACTGCAATTTTAGTTAAATACCTAGTTACCATCATTGTAATGCTAATAATTATAAGGATGATGATGATGACAATAATAATAAACTGAAGTGGTTTTAGGGTTAGAAATGTGAGTCTAAAAACGCTATCTTCATGATCTGTGTTTATCCTACATCAATAATTTTGCATCAAATTTGCTCAATTTACAAATCAAAAATAGATTTTTCTGTCAGCAAAGACTAGTCTTGTATCTGAAAATCAAGCACAGCTTGTACATCATCATTAACCATAAAGGCTCTGAAATCAGAACTTAGCTGCCAATTTTGTTGATGATGCATAAGACGAAATCGAGTACAGCTGGCTCTTCTGTCCTATGCTAGCTCTGCAGTACTGACATTAGTGAAAAATCTGTTTGTTTTTTGTTTCAGGAAATTAAATAGCTATGACTAAAATGCAGCAGAGGGAACAGATATATCTGGGTAATAAACAGGTTCTATTTTTATTTTTATTTTTTCCCTTGAAAATTCACTTTGATTATCGCAACACTAATTTGACCAACTGCAATGACCTCAAAGAAAACATGTGAAACTTAAAAAAAAAAAACCTAGAGGAACCCATTTTTTTGATAAATGGGGACCAAATTACACAAATCATTTATAATTTAAAATCCACTGAGTAAATATAATTTTCTCAATGATTATTCCTCCTAATAGAGTGTCTATAGGAAGATTACACCTTTAAAAAAATAGATTTATTTGCTGACATGTCAACTGCCTTTTCAGAATAGGTATTTCATATGATTTAGGCCCAACTTTAGTACCTTAGTGGTGGAGAAATAAACCAATTTCTAAATATTTCCTTAAAATGAGGAAATGAGAGAATTTTCAATAAGGCAATATTAAGTTATGGCATAAAACTAAATTCTAGATCCCTAAATTTATTGGAAGTTGTTGAATCAAGGAGATCCTCCAGGCAAGCATTAAATATGCTGTGCCAGCGTGGGGTTGAAGTAAGGACTGAACACACACACGTTAACTGCCGCTACTTCAGGAAATCCTGTGAAAGAAATCTTAAGGACATGTTTTTTAAGACACACACCCACAAAAAAAAAAAAGACAGAGGAAGATAGGAGATAATAGCAACATACTTTTGAAAACTGGAAAATAAGTGAATGAAACCTGAGAGACTTAGCAGACCTCAGAGAGGGGAAACTAAGCTAGTAATGGGGAAAGCTGAGAAACATCTCCATTAATACAACAGAATTTTCCAAAGGTTCAGGAAATAATAGCCCAGGTACTTCCAAAACTGAAAGTGAAGGAGGGAAGGTCAGTGCTACAGGAGTATTCGGTGAAAGCTGACCGAGAAGCAATCATCCTCTTTGATCTCCTTCCCAGCCCAATGCCAGCGGGAGACTAACTCTCCTTACCTTGGAATAAGGCCCTGTGGTTATTCTGGACTAATAAAGGCCAGGCACAGTTGAAGACTTGAATATTCTATTGAAAACACCACCTCAAGCACCTTCCCCACTCAGCTCCCAGGACGCTGGCAGCCAAATCTTGACCCTCCACGAAGGAGACAGGTGGACTTTTCTCTAGTACCTGGCCATGCCACCTAGAAAGACCTAAAAGTATTGCTAACGAGGATGCCCAACAAACAGGCTTCCCAGATCACCTTGCAGTAAAGCTCAAGATCAGTGAGTTCCATGTGCATGTATGCATTCAGAGCTCCCAATCAGCTTTTAGTTTTTCATTCTTAGTCAAAAGCAGAAAATCAAGGATTATAAGACATCTGAGAAAACCTCTAATATGGAGGTGCTGGGGGCCTGGGGAAGGAAGGAATAGGAGTTGTTATTAAATGGATACATATTTTTAGTTTAGGAAGATGAAAAAGTTCTGGAGGTGGATGGTGGCGATGGCTGCACAACAATGTAAACGTACTTAATGCCACCGCACTGTACACCTAAAATTGGTTAAAACAGTAAATTTATGTTATATATATTTTGCCACCATAAAAATAAATAGAAAAATAAAATATATAAGAATGTCAGTTGGAAAATAAAGGTGAGGAATTTTCTCAAAAAATATAGCAGAAACGAAATAAAAACAAGTAGAAAGGCGATAGGAAATTGATGGACCAGTCCAGGAGGTCTAATATATAATATATAATGAATATATCTTCAGAAATGGAGATAAAAGAAAGCATACAAGAGGAAATCATTAGTGAAATAATTCAAGAAAATTCTCCATAACTGTAAGACATTAATTTCCAAAATGAAAGGCCTATTCAGTGCTCAATATAACAGATGAAAATAAAATCACATCAGGGCATATCATTGGAAAATTTTAGAACAGTGAGGACAAAGAGAAGATCACCAAAGTTTCCAGAGAGAAAAAAATTGGGTCAGAAATCACAATGGCACCGTATTTCTTAACAGTAAGACCGGAGCAATGCCTTTAACTGTCTGAAAAAAAGTTTTTCCCACCTAAAACTGTATTATCAGCCAAACTGTTAATTAGATTAAAGAATTAAAGAGATTTTCAGAAATGTAGGATCTTTAAAAATTTACCTCCTAGACACTTTTGTTCTGGAGCTATTGGAAGATATATTCTGAGAGAAAGAGAATGTGTGTTGGCAGGGAGGAGGAGTTGGGGGGAACACTAAGAAAAAGAGGATTACATGTGCCAGAGGGTACAGGGGCTCCAACACAAGAGAAAGGGGAAGAGAAGCCCTAGATAAAGAGGACAGGATTACAGGCTAACTGTGGTTCACCGTGCATACAGGCCAAACTCCATACTGGACCTCCTTAGACAATTTTTGGTGAGGACAGGGCAAGGCTCTTTATCCATAGCCTTCCTTCCCTCCACACAGAACAGCTGTGCATAGAGAAAAGTGGTAGAATTACTTTAAATCATAATGGTATATGAGGCAATAAAAGAGTATATTCCTGACTTAAATTGTTACACTGAATGCTGTCAGCCGTATTTGCAAGACCCTTCTGATCCCTGCAGACTACAATGCAGAAGAAAATACAAATCTGCCTAAATACATTAAATTCTCTCATATGGACATTCTCCTGCATAGGCGTCTGTATGTGTGTGTGCTTGGTGTGTGTGTAAAATCTCTGAAGGGATATACAAGAAGTTGATGACATATTTGCTTCTGGGGAAAAAAAGTGGGGGGCTGGGCAAAGGGGGATGAAGAAAGCTTACTTTTCAAGATTTATCCTTTTGTTCCTTTTGAATTTTTATCACAATTCAAAAATGAATAAATTACATTCTTTAAAAAAGTATAGTTTCAAGCAAGAAATTCAATTTCTAGGAGTTTATACTAAAGAAATATCTATCCTTAAACCAAATGATGTAGGTGCAGGGATATCTTTGTGTTAGCAAAACTTTGGAAACAACTTAAATATTCATTCACTTGGTACTGATGAAATAAACTATGTATATCCCTGCAAGGGAACAGTATGCAACCAGAAAACATAATTTAAAAGCCCTTTATGTACTGATACAAAACTATCTCCGAAATAAGTGGTTAAGGAAAAATAGACAAGATACATACTTAAAAATGTGTGTGAGCTCACATTTGCTTGTATACATGTAGACTATCTCTGGGAGAAAATACAAACATTTTATAATATTAGTTTAGCCTGAACTGCATGGCAGGGGAACAGGGATATGACAGAAATTATTCTCTGTACATAATTTTGTACCTTTTGAACTTTGAGCCATTTTAATATGTTACCTTTGAAAACCAAATTGAATTACAATTTTGAAAATGTGGGGCATTTTCAAATAGCCTAGGTTATTTTCATCTCGATTCTTTCTTTTTTCTCTCTTGCAAAGCCAGTATGAGATCTTCCATCTAATGATAACACTCTGGTTGTAGCTCTGCAATGCTTAAGAAATAAAATCTGTTACTCCTGCTGGGATCAGAACAGTTGTCAGCATATGTGGGCAGCAGTGGGTGAAGAGCTTTTGGATTTAAGGCATATAAACGAAATACCAAAGTTGAATGTATTATAACAACATTGTTGATATAGGAGAAATCTTATACTAGTGTCACTTATGAAGACATCAGTGATGTACTTCTCTATGATACAGATGAGGACAAGACTCTATATATCAGCTTCATGCTATCCATTCAATCAAGATAGACCAAAGATATGAAAAGAGAGGGATAATCGGAGCTCCAGACTGGATTTCAAAGCTATGTCTGGGTTCCTTTTCAATAGCATGACTTACTGGGATAGAGGAGCATATTTTCTGTTTCCTCCTTTCTCTTCTACATATTTATAAACCATCACGCATATTAGAAATGTGGGTATGAACTTAACTTTATAGAAGACTTTTTAAAATGCTAAGAATAACTAACTTTCAGGAAATTAAGTGAGCTTTGTGTGTAAAAATGCCCCCGATGTAATGTGATAAAGATAAGGTGCAGTGGTAAAGATCCTTGCCCAAGAATTGGTCCATTTGTATCCAGTGGTTTAGAGACCCCACCATGCTCTCTATCATATCCCATATTACTCTCTCTGGATTCATCTAGGATCAGAAATATTTGATGAGATTATGGAATTATTAAAAAAGCATATCCCACAAGCCTTTGACTATATGAACATTTAATTTCCCAAACAAAACTGACAGATTTTCCAGGACATCACTGCTTCTACTGTGTTGCCATCTGTCTCAATACTGAAAACTTGAGTAATCTTTAAGTGGGTAAATCTTTAAATGGAATCCTCTTAGCATGACAAATGACTTTAATGGCACCTCTTAATGACTTTAGTGGCACCTCTACTAGCTTTGAATACCTACGTCTTCAAATGAAAGGTGCAACTTCCAATAGAAAACCCAAGGACAGTAAACAAGCAGAAAGAAGGTTTTTACAGGAGGTTTTGGCCAAGCACTGGGGAAGGTCAAGGGCCAGCACTCTTTAGAAACACAACCATGGCAGTTGTGTGGAGTAGGACCAGGCCAGGGCAAGGAATCAACTGGTGACAGGAGACGACATAGTCAGCTGTTGCCAAAATCCAAGTAAAAAGTGACGAAAGGTGAAAGAAGAGCGAGGAAATAGATTTTGAGGGGAAGGGAGTGGGGGGACACAGTGTTTAGAGTTAAAATGGGCAGGAAGCTCTGACACCTCTGGCAAAGAAAGTTTTTGCCCCGCTCTCCTGAGCTATCTGCTCAGCCAAAGCTCTTTCAGGGCCTTGCTCTCCTCCACGAGCCTTCAGAGGCCACCACTCACTTCCCTGCTGCTTGTCAGAAGCAGGGACCACAACCCTGGTCTCAGGGAGGTGCCATGTGCAGAAGGTTATACTTCCCGATGCTGTTCTTCTTTTCCTTGATTGTCCCATACACCCACCACTCAAGTCTGTGCAGGTGTTAATAACGACTGAAGGTTAGAAACAAATGAAGGAAATCACAACATAGAAGACAGATTACAAACTGTTCACTAAATAAAACTTCCCAACCGGTCAAAGGAAAAGAGCAACAAAAAACCTTACTACTTACACAGAGATCCCCTTAAGAGCATATCCCGAACTCCTAGCCTTTCTTCCTTGTCTCAAGTCCCCCGTCTCAAGGTCCACTGTTATTGACTCTCCCCTTAGAAAATACCTCTCTTCATATCTCTACAGTACATATACCACCTTACGCCCTACTCATGGCGTTTAATCTCATGGAGGGCCCAGCCCCTTTCCCAACCAGTGCAACCACAGGATATTATTTGTAGCAACACCCTTCCCAAAGCCTGAATTAGGCAGTGTGAAATAATACTACAGAGGGTCTCTAACACCACAGCTCCTGTGGAATTTGCATTTCAATCTGTACCTATTGGTAGCAGTGGAGATTTGCCACCTCATTCTTCTTGCTCATCCACTGGATTCTACATATCTATGCATATCTCCCAAAGGCAAATAATAATTATCAAAGACAGTTCACATTAAGGAAGAGAAACATTTTCCTAAAAACATGATCTGCACTGAGTCTACCCTAAATGGAGACAACTGGCTACATTTTTATTCAGAGTTATGTTGATTCTCACTTTGTTCATCCTCCTGCTTCTAACCTTGCCCAGATTCCTATAGGTCTGTAAGAAACAGGATGCATTACATAACCTTTTCAAGTGACAGCAACTCCCTTCCTACACAAAGATGTTGAAATCATGGAATTATTAAAGAGTATAGATATAAATGTCGTGTGTGTGTGTGTGTGTGTGTGTGCGTATAAAGTTGGTGGAGGGTCTTTTTCCAATTATAATTAGCTTGGCTCTTTCAAGCATCTGATTTCATTTGCTATTTGAACTCATATTTTGGTTCTTGGCTATAATAAAATATTCTGTGATCACAAATATTGCATAGTTCTGGGGAGCAAACAGACTTGCACAGGAAATAAAATACTTAAAGGAAAAGAAGGTCTTAAATTTGAAAAAGAGAAATTTAAGGTAGTCAAATTAAAAAAATGAGAATTCTTAAACTTTGTAATATAAGGTTATAATCTGTGCAAGAATAAAATAAAGAATGCTATCATATGATGCGTTCTGATAAAATTTAACCTTTCACTCTCTTAGAATTTATAACTTTGCTATTCCTGTTACTGTGGTAAATATTTTAATTCACAAGGATTAGGTGGACTCTAAGATTCCAGCTATAAAAATGTATGACTCCTTCTGCTTCCACATTCATTTATTTCATGTATTCAATAATTTCCACTATTCACAAATAACTGTAGATAGCCTAACGGCCAGGTCCTAAAAATTCCAAGACAAATTAGAGAGAATTCTTGCCCTCATGGAGCTTGGTTTAATAGGGGAGACAGAGAAATAAACAAAAAATTGCATATGGGTCACAACAGAAGGATGTACAGAGTGTGACAAGTAAGTGATCAATTTTAGAGTATGTGGGTGGGAGGTATAATAAGCAGGGTAGTGTTGGTGTCAGGCAAAATTTCACAGAAGCTAAAGCCCCTTAACTGGGGATTGAAAGGTAGACAGTATGGGAAGTTCATTCCAGCCTGAGGAAAGAGCTAGTGCAAAGGTACTAATACATGAAGCAACACAGGTAATTTGGGATTAGTCTAACTAATCCTGTTGGTTGACTAGGAGTGGAAACTGAGGCTGAGTGAATCAAGAAATAAAGAGGTGAGAGATGTACAGGGACCAAAAAGGCTGCTGTGTTTCATGTCTCCAGCTTTTACCACTAAACTCTGTTGCGGTGGTAGAGGGTTTAATGTCTCTGTGGCAAGAAGAGTCTCACCCTCCCTGAAGGTTTAACCCAAAATGGGCATTCCCATTTGATTTTGACATGCCACTTCCTATGTGATAATATGAAATGCTCTCTCCCCCTGCCCAGTAGCAGTAGCATAATAAATTATATCCTAAGTGTATGCATCAGTATTAGTCTTCAGATAAGTTCTGTACTTACTATATCCCAGCACTAAGGCCTTGAACAGGTAGGTATTAGGGATAAGTGTATCAATTAGGAGTCTTTCCAATGCAAATGACAGAAGATTCAATCCCAATTGACTTTAGCTAAAAGAGAACTGATTTACTCACATAACTTGAGAGTCTGATAGGTCTCACTCCAGAAACAGCTTGATCCAGGCTCAAATGTCTTCAACACCCAATTCCCCTCCATCTCTTGGGTCCATTTTCTCTGTGTTAGCTGCATTCTCTCGCAGACTCTTGCCTGTGGTGGCAGTTTACATCTTTCCATGCTCAAGCACAGAGAACAAAAAAAGGGAGAAATTGTTTCTGGTGGCTCCCACACATGTCCTGACCAGTCACTGTGGCTACTTGGGGTGCTGACTGGTCAATGGGAGGAAGAACTAATGTAATCACTGGTACAGATGAATGAGGTCCAGGTAGTATTTGTGTGATGATTAATCTGCCATGACACACCTGCATGCTAGAACCATGACCTCAGGGGACTCCTTTGCTAAGTCTACCCTGGATTCTGTACTTCAGCAACTCCTCCAGTATCAGCTCCCAGCTCCTTGCTTCTTCCTCAGGAATCATTGAACATGCACTGTTTCTCTCTCCCCTTCTAGGTGCCTGTGGGTATCCTCTTCCGAGATTCAGGAAAACCCTTTTCCCTCTGAAGCTCCTTCAAGATACTTAGTCTGTGTCCTGAAACCCTTTTCCCTGAGAATTCAGGATTCTATAAAACAAAGCCAGAAATACACATAGATTACTTTTGTTTGCCTTTTCTTGGGACAATGAATACCTAGCAGGAGACCTGCTTACAGAGGTGGGAAGGGAGGAGAGAAGCAATAGCAGAAAATACAGGGAGAAAAAAAAAGTGCAGACATAATTTAGATTTCAAAATATTATCCCAAGGACTCACAAACATGGCATTTCAAATTGGTAATACAGAAAGTTCCAGGTTTTTTTTCTTTTCTTCTCTATTTTCCCTTTCTCTCTCTCTCTCTCTCTCTGATATGAGAAAACAGAGAGACCACTGGTAAATAAGCTGGTGAATGAGTACCCCTTATACAGGATGTGTGACGTAATTGTCTTGACAAGTATTATATGCCACTCTTCTTTTTAGGATGGAATTTATATATCAGTCACAGCTAAATATAGCCCTGTTCTGACTAATGAACAGTAAAGCTTATAATATTTTGTGTTTATAGTTTTGAATATTATGACCATGGAAAATTGATTTTTAAAAAATGTGTTGGGTTTCTTTCTGCTTTTTTGAGGACTGAACCCTTTATTAGCACTTCTAAATAGCACATTTAAAAGTAAAGAATTTCTAGCAAGAGAAAATAAAGGAATAATGGAGTTTTCCATGTATATCATCCAATAATGCCTTTCAGTAGGATGTATAGAGTCAGGCTCCAAACAGAAAAATAGAAACTGCTCTAAGTAGTCAACAGAGGGGGAATTTAATTCGAGGAATTTGTAAAAGCAGGTGACAGAAGGGAGAAGAGAACCCCAAAAGAGAACAGTGATTCTGAATAGGATAAAGCCACTACGATTCTTAAGCGGGAGGAATAAAGGGAAAAGGCAACGTTACTGGAGCCCAGGGTCAAGTCACAGGGCATTTGGCAGGAGTTAGAGCAGGGAGGCTGAGTGAGGAACATCCTGACTTTTCCCATCCTCCAGCTCTCTCCTTTCCTGCTCTTGCTTCCCACTGGTCACACCCAGCTGGCAGCCAGCTCCTAAGGGAAGGCAGGGCAACGCTGTTTGCAGGATCAGCTCCCCTGTGATATAGACCAGAAAGGGGGAGAGAAGAGTCAGGAATGGATCAGAGAGCAAATAGGCCTGGGATCCTGAACCCTCACAAAGAATTTTTTTAAATTCACTGTTAACAAATCCTGGTTTGACGTTATAATTTATACAGGAAGAACAAAGCTGTTTATAATGGATCTCATCAAGGAGTTACCAAAGGCTGTACAGCTTGGGGATAAACCATTAAAATCAGGGAAAAAAATAGAGGGCCAGTTATGTATGTATGTTCATATTTTGAACTGATGTTGGAAGCCCTGTTAATTTTGCTGAATTTAGTCAACCTTCTTTTTAAGAACACTGCCTGCCTTAATTTCTTGGCTTTTTAAATGCAGAAAGCTCCTATCTCTAAAACTTTTGTTGCCCCTTTCTTTTCATTTGAAATACTGAGAATCCATTATCACTTTATCAGTAGCTTTCTGTTTATCTATTTAAAGGTTACTGAATTTGCTAATACTATAACTTCAATGATGTTTTCCAAATGAATTTTCTATCACCAAAACCATACCGCATAGGAAAGGGTAAATGTTTGTGCTCATTTGAGGCCTCGACCTGGCTGGCACAACTCTCTAAACATAGATCAGGATTAAATGAGTAATAAGGCAAGAGTGCACAATAGTTTCTTTAATAAATTCTTCAATACTGTTACCGTAGAGGAGTCTTTTCAAAGGATTTAACTTCAGGTAGACAGAAACTTTGGAAATATTAAGAAATATCCACATTCTAAAACACTCACTGTTTAAAAAATTGTAACAAGTTTTATGGTGTCAAGGAGATCCAAATAAAAGATTTCCATATTTTCAGTCTCCTATTTTCACAAATTTCAGCATGATTGTTCTGGATTTTTTTTTTTTTTTTGCTTTTGCTTTGAGAAAACTGGTTGTTTCACTGTACTTCTACTGGTCCTAGAACTAAGCCTTCATTCACCCCTCTAAAATTGGTCATGTTTCAATTTTAGCCTGGATACTCTAATTCTCATTCTGTTAAACTTTTAAGGGTAAGGATAATGGAGTATGGAACTGGTCACATGAAAAAAAGGTAAGAAATAAGTGAAAGAGTTTCAATTTAAAACTATGTGACTTTATTCCTGTCCTGTGGCATGGACATATATACACTGCCAAATGTAAAATAGATAGCTAGTGGGAAGCAGCCGCATAGCACAGGGGGATCAGCTCAGTGCTTTGTGACCACCTAGAGGGGTGGGACAGGGAGGGTGGGAGGGAGACGCAAGAGGGAGGGGATATAGGGATATATGTGTACATATAGCTGATTCACTTTGTTATACATCAGAAACTAACACACCATTGTAAAGCAATTATACTCCAATAAAGATGTTAAAAAAAAAAATGTGAGAAGTTGGAAGTTTCAGGAAAGTAGCAGTGAAAGAAAAATACCTCTTTATAAACTACAGAAGAAAGAACTTTAAGACAAAATTAAATTAAATCAGAGATACAGAATATTTTATGGGAAAGGGAGACAGATGTGCTTTTGGAACCGGGAAAATACTGGTTAACTTTTAGTTGTGATCACACTTTGGTGGTGTCTATGTGAAGCAAATGCTTTGGCTCTAAACTTGTTTCTGCCGCTTTTATGTTTTCTCCCTTCACCAACCTGGAGACAGGAGAATAAGGCAGATTCTGACTCTCTGGTGAGGGTCAATCAGATGACTTTTGCTTGTCTCATAAATACTGCTCATTGATAAACAATTTAGTGTCTTTCAATTGAAAACTTCCTCCTAAAGACCATACAAGCCAGGTTTGGGGGCAAAATTGGAGAAAGTGGTCCTAGTACATTTTGCTACTCATAATTTATTCACTCACATGGTGAATATGATGTTGGAAAGGGCCTAAGACATCATCAGACTGTAATTGTGTTTGCTGTCATGTGAATGGAGCAAAAAGTCTCAACTATTTTTCCCTCTTATTATAGTTTTAATCGTGCAGGTGAATTCATTCTTTTTCTGAAGTGGAAAAAAATATATTTTCTTTCTGAAAAAATGTTCAAAATAAGAAACTGCAAGAAGACTGAATTAATTATTCTACATTTGGTTATCCTTTTCCCATGAGACACTGGGTACTCACATTAGTAACTTTATACCTGAACACCGTTATATCCTTTTAAGTCCTAGAATGCTAGTGTTGAGAGGGGCTTAGAAACCACTGGTCCTTCATTTTGAAGATGAGGAAACTGAAGCAGAGACAGACTGAGATTTCTGCAAGGTGGCACAGAGAGATACAATGAAAATAGAATTAAAACCTGAAAACCGGTCCAGTGAACCCTTCACTACACTAATTTGTCTTGATTGTGAACCAAGAGCCACTTCCTCAGCCCTTTTAACTCACTCTATCCATGCCTGGTCACTTCAAAACTTCGCTTGCTTCTGCAAACTATATATATCAGCATCCCAGAAAACCTGGAGTTCATATATCTGAGATCTTCTGCTCAAGAGGAACTACTGTCTTACTAGTCCATTAATTGATGCTTCCAGGAAGACAGACTGCCTCCAGTTGTACATGGGCACCTTAATAGGGAGGAGGAGTGTCCGGGTGTGGGACAGAATGGCCTAAATATGCAAGCAAGACAGAAAGTCCCCAGAAAAAATTTACCTATAGAGAAAGCCCCTTTTAAATGGCAGCCTTGATGACAGTCTAAGACGTTGAAAGACTATAGACTTTGGAAAATTCAAATGTTCTATGTTCAAGGCCTATGGTATGTTCAAGGCCAAAAAGACATGCAAAAAGGCTCTGGGACTGAAAGCATGAGTCCTGGAACCCATGCCCAAGCTGCTTCTACTGGGCACCCTTTATACAACTCCCCAAACGAAAACAGTAACGTAGGCCTGGCCCGACAAAAACCTATAAATGATGCCGGTGGAATTTAGGAAAGGAAGGATATAATCCGGATACAGAGTAGGATGTAGGCAGAAACCTATGAGATGCAAACACAGGCATATACTTTAAAATACGCTAGATCAGAACTTTTAAGAGGGAAGTGTTGTGTTTTGTTTTGAAGTGAGGGTATACTGCCATAAACACACCCGACCTGTATTAGAATGGGTGTGGGAAAGCAGCGGAGCAAGCATCAAGTTGTTTAAATCAGTCTGGGAGTAAGTAACACGGCGACCCATTCGCTAAACTCGTCGCCAAGTTCCCTCCCCCGGCCCGTTCCCCGGTGTGTAAGTAGCCGCCCTCCCGCTCCCGGGGAGGGCGATGGGCCCCAACCCCCGGGTCTCCTGGCCGGCAGGGGGGACGCAGGCTCTGCGAGGTCCTTCCCACACGCGCGCTCTGCTCCGGGCAGGGCGGGCCGGGGCGGGGACAGGGGAGCGCGGCGGAAAGCGCCCAGGGCGTCCGGGGAGGAGGGCGGCGGGCGGTTTCATTGTTTCCTTTCGCCCTCCTCCTCCCGCGCCTCGCCCCGGCGTCACTGGAAAGCCGCCCAAACCGCCCGGCGGCGGGTTATTTATAGCGCGGGCTGCGCGCGCGTCACGGAGCCCGGCCCGGCTGACGGGGCCGCTGACGCGCTTGGCCGCGGGGCCGAGTCCGCGGGGCTGCACGCCGGGCGCCGGCGACAATGGGCTTCTGTGTGTGCAGCTGCCGTCGCCGCTGGGGGCCGGGGGGAGGGGGGCGGGCGGCCGCTCCCCGGCCCCCCCTTCCTCTCGCCCGAGACCCCCGAAACGTAATCGGCCTCTCTGCCCCTGGCCGGGCCCCGCCGGCTGCTGCTTTTTTCTTTTCTTTTTTAAAAAAAATTTATCAGTCAGTTCTCCTTGCCCCAACCTCCGCTTCCACCTCCCCCGCTCCCCCTTCTTGGCCCCCAACATGACGAGAGAGTGGGATTTAGCCGGCCGGGGGCGACCACTTTGTGCGTCCCGGGGAGCGGGACCCGCCCAAGGCGCGCCCAGCGGGGGACGCGGTGACCGAGGGGCCGGGAGCGCCGGGCAGGTAACGTATCCTGGACCTGGAGTGGGGGCTTTGTTTGGGGTCGGGGTCGGGGTCGGGGACCTGGGGTGGGTGTGGACGCCGGACAGCCCTTCCGGGTCTCCTGTCTCCTCCCCCGCTCTCCGGACCCCTGGCCTGCCCGCAGGAAGCCAACCTGGGTGTGTAGCGCGAAGAGCGAAAGAGAAACTTCTGCGTGACTAGCTGAGGCTCCTCCGGAGAGGCCGGGATACTAGAGGACCCCCGCCCCCCTCCCGCGCAGGCCCCCCCCCCCTCGTCGCCCCTCCTCCGCCCACTCCCACCGCTTGCTTCCCTCCCAACGCCGGGGACTTCGGAGTCCTCCCCCCGCCCCCTCGCCGCGGGTTCGGTCCTCGCCCGCCCCCGCCCCGCGGAAGGAGGGGCTGGCGAGGATTTTAGGGACTTCCTGGGATGCGGAGAGCAGCTCTGAACCGTCCCCTTTCAGCAGCCGGTAGCTGGGGAAGCTGGCTCCGGAGCCTCTTGCACGTGGCAGGCAGGCAGAGAACTTGCTTGTGCCTTCTAGGAAATTGCAGTCGATTTGTAATGCAGTTTCGCTAATTGGGAGTTCAAAATTAAACTTTAATAAAGCATTTGTGTCGTCTCGTCTAATTGTGAAAGCTTCCATCCGTCCTGGTACATAGACTCTTAAGTCTCAAGTTAATGGCGCTAAGCTAGATTTCCCCCCCAAGTACAATTCCGTCAGCCGGCGTCGGCGCAGCTGGATTTCAGTTAGGTACAGATGTTGCTAATGGCAGCTTAAGCACGGATGGGCAGATAGCATACGGAATGCAACATGTTGCCATATGGTTCCTTTAGCCTTTCACCTCCAGGGATATCAATCACGTATATTCTGGGAGGAACTTAATGACTCTCTGAATGGCAAAATGAATTACCTGGTACAATTTATATCCCTTGACCTGATACGTTATAACAACAGGAAGGTAGCATCTCACAGTTTCTGTGGTATAAATTGAACTACAGAGCTCCGTTTCAGATTTTGTATCATCTTTTTGTAGTTTGAGGGGCTCTGTCACACCATTCTGGTTGTAAAAATCCGTTTCTGTCTTGCCCCCCCTCCCACCTCTGGCTGATAGAGAAAGTTTATAAAGTTTAGCAAAACTGTTGTCTTGGTAACTGCCAATCAGCTGACCAAATACTAATCGATGAGGGTATGGAGAAATGGAAAATATGATTTCCAGAGCTAGGTACTTAAGAGCAGTCTTTAGGAACACCGTACTTTCTGAATCAGAAAATTAAAGGACTCCTAAGAAAATTATGTATTCTGTGAGTCGTTTCAATGTAACTCCTAAAAGCATTTATTAACTATTTGAAATTCTGTTTTTTTATACTTCAGTCATTCTTAAACTTAGGAAAGTAACTTATGGAAAAGTACTTAGAAATATGAAATATAAGAAAGATAAGAAGGACCTCCTTAGTAAACTAGTTTCTATACCCTTCCCTCCCCGCCTCCACGCCCTCAGCTATGTGTGTACTTTGACTTGAATCCTGGATGTGGTAATACTGGTCGTTTGTTTTTTTCCCCCCCAAAATGTCAGTGACAGCATACTGAGGTCACTGTTAGATCCTAGTGGAATGATTCTGTAATATTTCACAGGTCTTCTAAAAAAATATCCTGGTGATTAATAAAATATTTAATTGATTGGCTCTAATTTCAGATTATAAATGTGGTTGTCTCTTACTGTATGCCTCCTTTTTCCTTCACTAATGCGGAGAGGCAACACTGAAAGACAAGAAATAAGGGTAAAAAAAAAAGTAAAATAATTTACGATAACTTTGTTTTTAAACTTTTACCTATTAAGGGATATCTAAAAGCTATAGACATACTATCTTTTAAAAGATTTCGCATCCAACAATATGTGAACCACATTAATTCATGTGAACTGATAAACTAGTGAAATACACAAAATGGGCGTAGTCTGAAAATATACATATTTTCAGTCATGCGAGTTTCATATTCATTTTTAAATTACAAGATAATATTTCTCCTTTTTTTTCTCTTTTTGTAATGGCTGATGATTTGTTACCTAGTGCTTGAGTTAGGGCAATAATTTTGATAATGATTATCAAATAAGATCTTTTTTGTATGTAAATAGCAGAAAATTTTATACAGAACAAAATAAGATATATCTGAGTTATGGCAACCCTTACTGGAGACTGTTTTTAGTAATCTTGCAATGGCTGAGGTTGTATTTCTCTCTGTAGCGCCAGCATTCAATGAGTTTTAACCTTGATCAGTAGTGAGGTTGTCAATAATGACTCCATCTCCATGACTTCTGAATAGACAGTGAGTGTGTCCTTTAATCCGTCACACAGAACTCGCCTTATAAAGCTGTTATTGTCATGAGCAGATATTGCAGGCTTCTGTCAAGCCCCATGATTATTAACATGTTCTTCAAAAGCCAGGCTGAAAGTCCTGCTGTGCTTTATTTCAGAATTCAAGTCCATTAGTACATAAAATCCTAAGCAGCAATATTTGCTTTTTCTGAAGTTATATTACATACATTGTGAATAATTTCGGGCCCATTTGTAGACAAAAACTATGTGTATATTTGGTATACTATACATATATAGTAGCAAAAACAAGATATGTATCTTGCATCATGACTTATTTTAAACAAAGATTTGATGGTTGTCCATTGTTACTCTAGATGAGGTCGCTGGCTGCCAAGGTGATCCCTATAGCTGGAAAGTACTGGGATTGTTATTGTCTACCAGGGAATCACTTCCTGTCTTTTGAACTCCCAACTTCACCTCCCTCTTTCAATATGGTCCTTCCATATTGCTGATCTGAGAATTTGTTTGAATATGAAAACTTTTGAAAATGTGTTTGTATTGGCCAAGATTTTCACCAGAGTTTTTGGTTGCCTGCTGGTTTACAGTCTTAATCTTGAGCCGGCGGGTATATTTTTATTGAAAATTAAGAAATACTATTAGGACAAGGTATATTCCCCATGCTCTAAGTAATTTTAATTGTGATGTAATCCTAGATGCTTTCTAATTTTTTTCAACCTATGAATGTATTTTAAAATATTTAAGATAGGACAGATTTATGCCTTTCTGAAGGTAATATAGGACAAGTTATGGATAGGCATTAGACCTGTAATGGTACACTTCATTTGAGTGAGTGAGGGTGGGGAGGAGAGCCATCAGGAAAGAGTATATAGTCCCACTGCACTGGCCCTGTTTGCTTTTCAAACTTAAAACCACATTGCTGCATTGGAAACTTGTTTCTCTCTTTTATAGCCTTTCATTTAAACATGTTTTAAAAAAACTGTCAATCTGTAAATATTTAAACAGCCAAGCAGGAAACAATCTTTTATTCTCGACTATATGCAGCTTTGTTTTTACCTGGGTTAGTGTGGTGGCCATGTAAATACCACATAAAATTTTGATTTGGTGTTCCTTACTTTGAAGATGGACAGAGGCTTCTTTAATTAATCTTGCTCTATTTCATGTTCTGTATTCAGATATTGAAATACAGTATTTTTATACATTTATAAGATTATATTTGCATTTATTTAATTTATGTTTCTTTTTTTAAAGCGTGTAGCCTTGAATGTTTGTTCTACTTTTTTTTTTTCTTCACATCATTACTCTGGTACTGCTTGATGTAACTTGATTAGCTCCCTCCCCAGTCATGATTGGTAATTAAAATAGGCATTAAAATTAGTCACTTAGCAATTTTGCTGTTCAATTGGCAATTAAATTACTTAATTGCAATTAAAGTCCTAATTTTAATTGGCAAAATGATAGATGTAGATTTAAGATAATATGTATAAATACTTTAATAAGTGTCTATATAAGGATTACTTAATTACTCAACTTCAAGTTTATGCTGTTAACTTTAGAACTTTTAAGTGAGCAATGAAATTTATAT